>NW_022730127.1:260319-266756 GCF_011630105.1 Anneissia japonica | reverse complement strand
GTCGATTTGATCGCTTGCGCTGCCGCTCGCTTATAAGCATCTTCTAAGCGGTTTTGCATATCGCTTGCGTACTTAGTTATTGTGGTAGATGAACCATTATTTTGCTTATTCAGACCCAAAATAATATCAATAGGGAGTCTCGGATGACGACCAAACATAAGAAAATATGGAGAGAATCCTGTAGAACTGTTGGTAGTGGCATTATACGCGTGTACTAAGGGGGCTACGTGAGATTTCCAATCGGCCTTACCGTCATCAGTCAAAGTACCTAACATGTCTAGCAAAGTGCGATTAAAACGCTCACACTGGGGGTTACCCTGAGGGTGATAGGGGGTCGTATGTGACTTGGCAATTCCACATAACTTACACAATTCGGATATCACTTCAGACTCAAAGTTTCTACCCTGATCAGAATGTAACCGTGCTGGAAAACCATAATGAACGAAATAGTTGTCAAATAGGACACGAGCTGTAGTGCGAGCGGTTTGATTTTTAGTAGGTATGGCCTGTGCGTATCTAGTGAAATGATCAGTGATTACAAGGATGCTATTATACCCACCCTTTGATTTTTCTGGTGAAAGGTAATCCATGGATACTAACTCCATGGCCTCACTTGTTCTAATGCTAACTAAGGGGGCTTTGGGACAGGCTGATGGTGGTGTCTTCCGCCGAATACACCTACCACAGGCTTTGATGTAGCTAGAGACATCGCTTTTCATCTTGGGCCAATAAAGCCTATCTCTGACTAAATCAAGGGTTCGGTCCCTCCCAAAATGACCTAAATCATCATGTAGCCCTTTCAAAGCTTTAAGTTTAAAGGAAGAAGGGAGGACCAATTGAAAACAATCTTGGCCATTCTTGTCCTTTCGTCGACGGTGTAGCACACCGTCGCGCATGCAAAGGCGGTCCCACTCTTTAAGGGCAATAAGGGTTAGTTTATTTTCCGCTTGTCGTTCGTGGGGGTTGGGACGAGAATTCCTATCTAAATAAAATAAAATCCTAGATATAGTGGGGTCTGTTTCCTGATGGGATTTCCAATCGGAGGGGTTCATAGATGACATAGTGTGTGGGGATGATTGAACAATTACTGGTGGGGGACGGGACTGTCATCTCTTAAGATGGGTAGGGAATCTACTAAAGGGGTAGGTTCTACATCGCTAAAATCAAGGTTGATCTGGTGGTAACTATTTAAGGCTTGTATTACCTCATGATTTAGGGAGGTGATGTTAGCACTTTCGCTCACCTGGGGTTCGAGTCTTGATAACAGGTCTAACCGCCGTGGTTCCTCGACCTCCGTAGGGAAATCCTTAGAGGGGAAGGGTCTTCTAGACAAACCATCGGCGTCAGCGTTATGTTTACCGGCACGATAGCTGATAGAAAAAGGATAACATGACAGGGCTGCTAACCACCTGTGGGACGTAGCATCTAGTTTTGCTGTGGTAGCCACATAAGGAAGGGGGTTGTTGTCTGTTTTCACAGTAAAGTGCCTACCATACAAATAATCATGAAATTTCTTGGTGATGGCCCACTTTAACGCTAGGAATTCTAATTTGTGGGCCGGGTAATTTCTTTCGCTTCCTGATAAGCCTCTACTTGCGTACGCGATTACGCGCTCATGGCCATCTCGCTCTTGATATAGCGCAGCGCCGAGTCCGTCTAAACTAGCGTCAGTATGCAAAATAAAAGGTTTGGAAAAATCGGCATAAGCAAGAACGGGAGAAGAAGAAAGTGCTCTGACGAGGGTGTCAAACGATTCCTGACACTCATTAGTCCATACAAAATTTTGCTTGGGTACATTACGAGATTTAGATTTATGTTTAGGGCTAGGAGAACCACCTGTCAATGCATAAAGGGGGCGAGTGATTTTGGAGTAATCCTTGACAAAGCGGCGATAGTAACCGGCGAAACCAAGGAATGATCTAATCTCCTTACTGTTAGTGGGAATGGGCCATGTCGTGAGGGATGAAATTTTGTCAGGGTCTGTCTCGATACCATTTTCGGAAATAACATGGCCTAAGTATTTCACTCTTTTCTGAAATAAGTTACATTTGGATGGTTTCAATTTGAGACCATATTCATGCAACTTTTGGAAGACAGAATTTAACCTAACTAAGTGCTCGTCAACAGTCTTAGAGAATACAATTACATCCTCTAAATAAATAAGGCAGGATTTAAAATTTAGCTCTCCAAGACAACGTTCCATCAAGCGCTGGAAAGTAGCAGGCGCATTTGTTAACCCAAACGGCATACGGTTGCAATCGTAGAAGCCAAGAGGGGTAGTAAATGCGGTTTTAGCCTTGTCATTTTCGTCGACTTCGAATTGCCAGTATCCAGATTTCAAATCTAACGAAGAAAACCACACGGCTCCGTGAAGGGCGTCGAGCGTATCCTCAATTCTCGGCAAAGAATAGCTATCCTTAACCGTCAGATTATTGAGTTTACGGTAGTCTACGCAAAACCTTAAGCCTGTCTCTTATACACATCTAGATGTGTATAAGAGACAGCTAACTTCCTGCAACTGGGATGGGGGGATACGCCTGTAAGGCTGGCGAAAGGGGGTTGGGTCAGTAAGTGGGATTTTGTGTTTAACAGCGGTGGCACAACCTATGTCCGTATCATTGCGAGAGAAAACGGATTCCCACTTTTGTAGGAATTGCTTTACTTCTCTTACCCTATCAACATCTAAAGGGGAAGTACTAAGGTCTAGGGTGTCGATTACTGAACCATGGGTGGCATCGGATTGGACTTGGGAATTGGAGAACGGGGCTGTTTGCGATAGTTACTATTTCTAAATTACAAATTAAAGTTTGGGGACTTATAATTACTGTCTTACTAGAAAGGTTGGAGACCCGAATGGGGATATGATTAGCCTGACCTAGCTCTACCACCACAGGGCTAACTGTCAAACATCCAGGTAAGCTGGAATTTTCAAGTGGGGATAATAGAGCGGGGTATCTACCTCCTCTAAGATTTAAATTACTCTTCCCAGGAATGATTACGGATTGATTGCCCTCTAACATAATATTGTGGACGTTACATGTGCTTACAAGTCCGGTCAGTCCACTGTCCGCGAACTGCCTACGCGCTTGCAAGTTGCTGTATGCGCATCGCCACGACTCCAAATGAACGCGTGCTAAGCATTGCTGTTGGGCACAAATATCAAAACAACTGTTAATAACGTTAGTACCCACAATCAAAGGAACATTATTAGTAAAATTAGTGGTGGGCGCAACTAATACTAGAGACTGTACTGGCTCCCATCTACCGGTTACACATTCAGGGAAAGACAAAGGGACTTCAATGAAACCAAGAAACGGGATAGGAGACCCTGTAGCTCCTTCGACTCTAATTAGATTACTTATAGGAGAAATGTTTAAATAACTTAAATTATTCCGCCAAAATGTTTCGGATATGGTTGTGACCTGAGAGCCGGTGTCGATCAGACATCGACATTTAATTCCATTTATCCAGGCAAATCCTTCATTGGACTGGCCTACTATCCTATTTAACAATGGTTTTGGCCTTGTTGGTTTTGGGGGGTAGCACCTCGTCGACTGGCCAACGTTCGAGGTGCTTAGTAGTTTAAAGGGCGACTGCGCTGGCGGCATTCACGGGATATGTGGCCCTCCCGCCCACAATTATAACACTTAGGCCTACTTCCCTGGGATCTGATATTATTATGCCTGGAGGGTTGTGACCCACCTCTGATCTGTGATTGGGAGCCAACATTAAGCGTTGGGGTTTGGGATCCTCTAAATTGGGTTGAGGCCCCCTGTTTCCCAACTTTTAGAGTTTCTAAGCGGCCATTTATATCTTTGAAGGTTGGACCCAAATCGGTAAGTGGGGCTGTGGAAGGGGAAGGGGAAGGGGAACCGGCTGCGCAGCTCGCATTAGCGGGCAATTCCTGTTCAAGAACCCTTAGTTCTTTTACCAGTCCGGGAAAGGATTTAGAGTTTTCAAAGTGGTGTCTGCCTGCTAATTTGAGGGGTTGGTTTGTGAGGCCCTTCCAAAGGACTTCGCGCAGCGCGCCACCCTGGGGCTTGGCCAGGGAATTCGATTTTACTATCTTTCTGTAGATGTTTTCAATCCTACAGGCAAAACCCGCCACAGATTCACCTGCATCCTGTCTAGAGCTGTAAAATTTTTCTAACAGCACGGCCCCCGACTCCACACTACCGAATAGAGACTCTAACTTCTCAAGCAACTGGGACTGGGACGCTATTGGCCCTAAGCCAATTTCAACATGGGAGGCCTCCCCACGAAGAGAACGACGGATAGCCGGCAGTAACCCCTCAGGGTTTTGGCCACTGGCTATTGCCGCTTCAACTTCGTAAATCCACGCTTCATATGAAGCTTCCCCAGGGCCAGGTTTAGTTGCCCCAGAGAAAAGGGGAAACCTATGCTGAACCAAGGGCTTCAGCATATATTTGTCTAGAGCTGTAAAATTTTTCTAACAGCACGGCCCCCGACTCCACACTACCGAATAGGGACTCTAACTTCTCAAGCAACTGGGACTGGGACGCTATTGGCCCTAAGCCAATTTCAACCTGGGAGGCCTCCCCACGAAGAGAACGACGGATAGCCGGCAGTAACCCCTCAGGGTTTTGGCCACTGGCTATTGCCGCTTCAACTTCGTAAACCCACGCCTCATAGGAAGCTTCCCCAGGGCCAGGTTTAGTTGCCCCAGAGAAAAGGGGAAACCTATGCTGAACCAAGGGCTTCAGCATATATTGGGGGAAAAACTGGGGTGTGGCCTGGGATGGGGTAGATGTCACTGGGGCTGACGAGCAGGTAGGGTGAGGGGGTAGAGTGGAAGATGGCCCAGGTTTGGTAGGTGGACTACTGAATAGGTCCTGGGCCGGATCAACATCAGCTTGCCCTGCAAGGACTTCTGGGCTTAAAATGGGCATATCAAAAGAAATTTCAGGGTCAACATCAATTAAGGACATTTTAACACATAATTTTCAAATGAAAAGTAAAAAAGAAAAGAAAAAAAATACAGTATTTTTACTGGTGTAACAAAATGAAAATTCAAGGTGGGTAATGCAGTCTTACACGAAATCGACAATAAATTTAAAATTACAATATGATACAAAGCTAATGCAATAAATCAAAATCAAATTTCAATGAGAAATTAAAAATAGGTCTCTATCAATTATAATACTAAGAAAATATCAATCAAATCAATTAGAAAACTGCAAGCATCCGCTTATCTTTTAAGTGAACAAAATTAAAGCGAGAAATATGATAAACGAAATCAAGGAATAAAAAAACGTAAATGCAAAGTAAATAATAGGCTAAAAGGTTCCTTTTGTTTTGTGGCTACTGAACCCTGACAAATTTAGTGACACAGGGTCTTAAACAAAAGGATAAACTAAAATTCGCTTATTGCCGAGCCCCACATTGGGCGCCAAATTTTATGTAGCGCGTGACCACTACTTGAATTAAGCGAATCCGTCACTTAATTCGTCGTGGGGGCTCGGGTTCCAGTTACGCGCAGGCTCAGTCGCTAGATGTTTACATATATGGCCACAAATAAAACAAGAGGAACTTTTCTAGTTATATACTTAATAATGATTTATTGGGCAATGGGGATTACAATAGGGACTTATAAATTGGACCTAATCTAACCTAACAAACTACTCACGTGAGACCGTCGGCAATCCAGCGTACGCTTGTAGAAAGTAAAATAATAATAAATGCAAGAAGTCCAACAAAAATAGAGTTCAGAATATAGGCAAAACAGCGAGTTCCAATGATATAACAAAGTCAAAAATCGCTTCCACTTGCAATCGTCTGGTTGCACTTGGTACCGGTAACTGTTACAGCAAATCAAACTGTTCTTCTGATTCAAGTAAAGAAAATAGTGGAACCAACAGAGTAGTAATTCTTCTTCCTTTTTAATTCAGGAAGGTTTCCAATCAACAGCTTTCTGAAGAAGATTCACATTTATCCTAAGTCTATCCGACTATAGGACTATTACTGTGTGCTAGAGTTCCGATCGGGATCTCTCAGTGTTCCTTCTTCTCTGATGTGTCTTTTTCCTTCTTTCCTGTTTTTTTTTTTGTTTCCTTGGATATTCTGGGTATATGTAGGGGATCTGGCTCCACCCTACTCATTCGAATATTCAATTATCATTGGTCCTTTAGCCTTAGGCAACACCCAAAGTCACTGTCCATTCCCGATTTCCTGTGTCCGGTCATCCATCATTTGATGTTGACAAGACGTTTCCTTTACTTCCTCAGGTATGTCGACAGTATACCACCCAACTCTCGGGAGACGGTTAGCTGGTGGTATCTATTTGACTATAGAAAATGGAATGTTCAATGGGTCATTAACCTACAGGCTAAAACAGTATTCCATTGTATAGCCTCTTTGGATAAGGGATACTGGATTAATATAAATAAATAATATAGAATAAATTTAAAGGTACTTAA
>NW_022730127.1:237485-258507 GCF_011630105.1 Anneissia japonica | reverse complement strand
TAAGTATATTGTATCTACTTTTGTGTTAACTAGAGTCATCTCCGGGCAGTAGTACACGTACACCTACAACACAAAGCACGGAAACTAAAGAAGTCGTTAACTTGATATTGGTGATAACGATATGTGTTCTAGGGACAGCTCTTCTGATATGTATTGTTATAATCGTTATTCTTCGTTTAACCGCCATTAAGAAAAGACGAATATCAACGACGGCTCCGGAGTGTGATACCCAACCACTTGAGGTGAAAAATGAAGAAGCAACTTCGCCGTAAATGAACCACCTTCAAGCGACCAACATCCGCAATAAGGATTTTTTTCCAGCAAGGGAGATTTCGCAACATTACGAAAACGATAACGAATACGAATACGTCACTATCGTTATCATCATTTGACAATATGCTGTACAGCCGAATATGATCTTTGATTAACGCAATCGTGATTCATGCAAAAGGCATGAATCGTCTACATTATGACAGATATCCTACTGTAGGGGAAGGATTGTCTACGAATTTGATGACGTATCCGTAATCGTTGTGGTTTTCGTAAGCTTGCGAAAAACTCCCTAATATACTGCATTACTGAAACAGGTTGGCAAGCAGTGTTCTGACTCTTTGCTGTAACACGCTCTCAAATTGTGTGCGTTTTATTTGCTGAGTTTTGTATGGGCCTACTGGTGTGGTAAATTTCCAAATACAACTACAGTATTGTTTTTATAACTGTGATAACGTGGGCGTTTCCATAAGTCCATAAGCATAGAAATACGTTTAATTATACTCTAATACAGTAATTATGTTTTACTCACATACAATATATCTGTTTGGAATACTCGAGTAGAAAATTCAATATGAGCAATAAGTTTCGATAAAGGCATACAAAAGCAATTTGTGCTGAACAATGTGGGCCCGTGATTCAAACCGATAAGGTTTTAGTAGTGGTTTTTGCGGACCTCTGCCTTGCCCATTTGTAAAAGCTCTTTAGAGACGATATCCTCAGTTTGGTATATCCTCACTTTGTGAGCCTCGGGACGGTTCCTCCTCAACAAACAAAGGTCACCCTACGCTTTATTGTTAATATCGGACAAGATGAAAAATTTCTAAATTATAATTATATTGGTAATCCGCGTGCTGATGATCTTTATA
Organism: Anneissia japonica; assembly: GCF_011630105.1. NCBI lineage: Eukaryota > Metazoa > Echinodermata > Crinoidea > Comatulida > Comatulidae > Anneissia > Anneissia japonica. The sequence continues at coordinate 257,368 of NW_022730127.1, read as the reverse complement.
GAATAAACAACACAATTGATATTAATATACAACATTTATTGCTAATTATACTTCTTATATTCTTACAGAACAGCCGTCAAAATGTGTAGGAAAAATATTCTAATTTAGTACGATAATAGGACCCATTGATATGAAAAATATATTAGTAACTCTTTGTTTGTGTGAGTAGTATTTGAATGTACAGTATTGATGAAACAAATTTTTTAAAAGTCTTGTTTAAACAAGGAATTTTTTGAAATTACAACGTAAACTGAAGTGATAATGCGTAATGTTGCACAGAAAATTGCGCATGTGACGTGTTCACAGCGTACACCTACCGATTCTGTGTCCTCTGTTTTCCCAGGAAATTTAAGTTATGTCTGTAATTTATATTTAAAAACTGTTACGTCATACATAATGATTTACAAAAAAAAATGCTAAATTGCATCTTAAACATTATACCAATCAGTCACATCTACGTACTACTAAGATCATTAGATAATGTATCGTTGCGATACACGCCATCCCAAAACCAATACCAAAACAGCAAAATTGACTTTTTGATTCATATTCTGTACATTATGAGATTTAAAATTATTGGTATCGATTGGAATCGACTGAATATTGCCAAAGTTATAAATATATAGGCCTACATCACGGTTTCTCTGTAGGACGTTCTTATACAGTACTGCCACACTCTTATGCTAAATTACTTAGTTTAGCATAGCGACGGTACGTTGGTTTTGGAATGGCATGCCTCATTTAATTAGTAATTTTTTCTAATTTTGTGTTATACATAATACCATTCACTGCTTTATCTACAACATTCTGAAACAATGCTTAAACTGTGTGTAAACGATTGTTAAAAATGAAGTGCTTGAAAACCTTGCGTTTGTAAAACTCGAGATAATTTTGTTGCTGTCTGTTAGTAAAATACAAGTCAAAAAACTATATATATCTTCCTATAAAACGATTATAACAATATACAATATAGAATATAAAAGACACTAACTTGTTACACGTCAAAATATTTTTACGTGGGTTATATCTGATATATAGCCAACAATTTAAACAATGTTAAAACTATATTTATTATTATTATTATTTATTTATATTATTAATGAAAATTATTGTAATTGTAATTATAATGATAATAATTATTATATATTCATTAATATTATGCTATTACAATCGTTATCTATATTTTTTGACATCAATAAATAACATTTCGGTGTCAACATCACTGAATGACAAATTTAAATATTTTCTAAACACGGTGATAATTTTTAATTAATGCGCCAAAATCACTGAATGGTGAACACCAGCCCTACTTCAGACATTATAATAGGGCTATTTGAACATTTTAAAAAATCTTGCTTTTATACAATTTATAGTAAAAATTAAGGTATGCATTCTCAATCAAGTAATACATTGTTAATGTAGATGTTAGTTTACATTGGCTACAGCTTTTCTGCAGCTTCAAACACCAAGAAAATGTGTATTGCAAATTAACATAAGGCCAAATTATAAAAAAGGCCAAAATTCGTTTGTTTTGCGTGAAAACAGAAATATACGTACACAACGTACGGTACAACCTAAGTTATAGGCTACTGGCCAACTAGATATCTTGCATAATCTGAATTACAAATGCCTAATGCACTTTCATTACTTGCATATACTGTAAAATATTTTACTTAGGACTACTGCGTGAAATTTATGTTGTGAATGTAAGTGTAAGGAATTAAACTATTTTAAAAGTGGAGGCAATGTGGTATGTTTTCCTCTCTTTGTCTCCTACAACATAACGCCCACTCACAAATACACCAATGCGACAATGACGGTTAAAATTTTGTTGAATCGAAAAATCTTTGGGTAAGACCGTTATAACCAAAGTGATGCGCAAAAAAGAAAGCAATTAAGACTTTTGAGAGTCTATTCACATAAGGTACAATTTAAAACAAAGATTTTATTATTTAGCAATTGAGATTTTATAACCTAAAATTAGGTTAGAGTGGGTTTGTCTAATTCAAAACCTAATTTAAAGCCTTTATATTACCGACATAGGCTAACAGTTGGTGCTCATTGTATGTTCTAGAATCCATGACAAATCAATTTCAGACAGGACCATGGTGCCACCGCCATCTTAATTTCAAGAACATTGTAGTTTGTAGTAAATTATGACAGAAATTATATTTTGTTCTGTGATACAAGATATTTGTGGTGATTTGTGGTCATATGTAACCCGTGAAGTCCGATTCTTCTTTATATAAACAATTCATTATCAACAATTCAAGTAAAATTTACATATACAACCAAAAATATATAATGTTTTTTAAGGTAATGACTACAAAAAACTCCTCAAATTATATTTTGTTCCGTGATACAAGATATTTGTGGTGGTTTGCGGTCACATGTAACACATGAAGTCCGATTCTTTATTTAACAGTTCATTATTAACAATTCAATTAAAATTTACATATACAACCAAAATTAAAAAATGTTTTTTAAGGTAATGACTAAAAAAAAACTCCCCTAATATTTGCAATCAAAATAACAATGAGTTAGGCCTGTAGGACTTTATCTGGTACACTAAACATTAAAATAAATCTATTCTGCTTTTTTCACCTCAAGATCATAATTTGTGGCATTGAAAGTTGTGATGAATATTTTATTCTTTGATGTTCTCTTTAGAAGGTGTTGGTGACACCTGCTTTCGCTTCTTGAACCGCGGCCAGACAACGACAGTCAACACAAACACAAGTATAAAAGCGATGGCCACGGCACCGACGATCACAATGACTATCAGAGTCTTCGAGTTATTGTCTGCATAACAAATATTGTATGGGTTAATATAAGAGTTGTGCGGGAAGCGAGCAAGAGAAGGAGTCACCGAATTACATAACGGTTCCAACTTGCACTTGTAATGTATTATACCGAAAGGTCCACCGATTAATCTCAGATAAGAAAGTATAATACATACTCCAAGTATTGAAATGCACGCCATTGTGTTGGGATTCAATATTTCGACATTAATGACAACGGTGAATTCTGTCAAGTGAGTTGAAGCAATAGTAACCGTCCGTCTATCTTCGGAAACAGTTGTCTCAACGCCTTCTGAATCCCAGGCAGATGTTTCCTTGTTCATGAACTTGCCTACGGGTCTCTTTCCTTCCGGAATTTCTTTGATTGGTATATCAATAGTCACCGGTGTTTGCAGGTCGGATATTTCAATATCATCACCTTAAAAAATAAAACAGCAGTGCCTTAGTCTATTTTTTGCAACTTCGATTCAACGCAAGCAACCCCATGTCAGTGGTGGTTTCGTTCGCGCCAGTATTTATTTTTAAGTTTATTTTTTCTGTAAAATGCATATACAAAATTAGGTGTACCTGTTTCAGGATTGGCAATGGATATGTCGATGATGTCGGCAATAACCGTTTGTGCATCTTCCTCATTGAACGATGACAAGTCAACACCGTCCTTATAATGCGAAAACTTGACGATAACGTCAGAACAGGTTCGGTCATCGTCGCAATCCCAGTCTGTAGCAAACCTGTACGTTGAAAGGAAGGAACGACGATTAGCTCGTACACGTCAATCATGTATTTACTATTTTATATAAATTTGTTATTTATCTCATTTTGATTGTGATAAGTGACTGAATAAGACTAATAAAGCAAACTAATTTTAAATCACCAATGCCAAAACTACTGTAAATTTGATTGTTCTACGTACTTTTGCCACGCTTTTATTTGTACATGGTACTAATTATTTTAGGCCTTGTCCTGCCAAACTATCTCAACAAAATGCTGTTACATTGTGCTTATCAATATGGCGTCAATATTAAATTTATGTTTAAATTACTTTTATGTTTATGTTTAAATTACTTTAAAAAAGAGGAGCAGTTATGTGGATTGAATTTCAAAATATTTTTCAAAATGCACAATATTTTAATGTAATGTTAATGGGTAAGGCCTGTTTAGGTCATAATATAACTTATGATGATTTTATATCATGTTCATTATAAATAAAACTTACTCATGGGCACAGCTCCAAGCAAAACAACTTTGGCAGAGTTGGTCTAGTATTAAATATTCTATTTATACCTATCACGCAATCATAAATAATGTATTAAAGGCCATATACAATAAGAAACAATGTTTGAGTTTAAGAAGAGTTGATCACTTTATAACAATCAAATAATTATATGTAGCAGTAAATGCACTTTTGTGTTATGATCAAAACCATTACGCAACTACACTTGTTGAATTAAAATAAAGTGCTTTGTATTAGTGTACAAATGAATAAAATGTTAGGCCTAACGGTAGACAGACTATTGGTTCAGTGGCGGATTCAAGGGTGATGCATCCGACCAGGCCGCTCTCTACCACTCACATATTTCAACATAAAAATAAATGGAGAAAAACAGAAAATTATATTTAATTATTAAGTCTGATAATCCCATTTCCGGCCATCTAGAGGTGCCAAGGCCCCCTCCATTTCAAATTCCTGGATCAGCTCTGGGTATTTGAAATAAAGCTTTATAAGTTCAGATTGTACAAATGTTTAAACTGGTGATTTATTTTCTCAGTAGGTGACACGTGATTGTCCTCAAACACTTATGTATCAATATAATAATAATAATAATTATTATAATTATTATTATTATAGTTATTATAGATGTTAATTAACATGCACTTGGCAACACAAAACACTTGACCTAAGTGGAGTGAGCGTCTGTTAACATTAGAGGCAGTAATTCTAAAAAAAAACACCAAACCATTAGATGTTGGCGACAGCAACCCATTTGCTATATACACTACTACACATATTTGATTAAAAAAAAAAAAAAAAAAAATCCCTGCTCAAACAGTTAAAACTAAAAATTTTGGAGAATACAGTTTTGAATTCAAAATCTTTAGTCATGAGCAGGAAGTTGTCAGTCCCGAGTCATTTTTTTTTTTCTTTTTGCATCGGGAAGACGAGTTTTACTTGTATTTTATGTACCAGTGCCAATAAAAGAATCTTGTATCTTGTATTAGATAGTCACTAACATACACTCTATATCCAGCTATTATCAAGTCGTTATTCTCGGAGACTTACACAAATAAGTAAACAAACGTTAATGAGGTTGCTATGAGGTTGGTGGAAATGTTATTGATCCACGGCTGGCTGGAGAGTGAATTGAGTGGAATAGAAATACCATACAGCTAAGCATGGCGCAGTGTTTTGACCATGTAGCTAATAACTCAATTGGTTTGACCACCCAAAAAATGGCACTACATGCAATATATAGGCGCGCCTGCAATCTTCCTGGTTCAACGCCCAATGAATTCGACATATCCTTTTCATACTTATGTTGGCATACCTTTCTTTCAGAGTTTCACCGAAATTAACGGATGCCGCTCCGTCACCAGTGTATGTACTCAATCTGTCACCCAACTGCGATCTCACAGCCTTAAAGTTTACGTCACTTGTCTCTTCTTCGATCTCATCTTCGAAAGATAAACCACGCGACAACTTCCTCAAAACCAGTCGTTGAGCTGACCTGCAAGCGCAGACAATAAACATAAGATTTAACTTTAACTTTAACGATGACGACGACAACAACGACGACAACAACGACAACGACAACAACAACAACAACAATGGCAATAACAATGACAATAATCAGTGCACAAAACATAAGAATAAGCAATTAGTAGAGCTCCGCATAGTACACTATAGGAAAATTATTATACGAAGGTTAGATTTAATGCTTGAAAAAAATTACCTGAGGCCCTGCAAGGCCCGAAGGAAATTTTTGAATGCATTAAATCTAACCTAAGTATAATAATTTTCCATTTAGTGTACGATGCATCTCTACTAATTGCTTTATAAGTCAATTTAATTTTAGTTTTTGATAACTAACTGTTGTAGCAGTCATCGGTTGCTATAGTGATATGATCAGTACACGTGTGCGTATTTACATTTAGCTGTACGTATGCTGAATTCTGCTTCTGCAGTACGCGTTTAATACATATCAGCAGTACAGTACGGTTACGATACGATGAATAACTATTGTAATTTGTATTGTGTCAGAAAGAACTTGTTTGTAATGCTATTTTGGTAGACTTTCGTCAAAGAAATAAACATTTCAGCATTCGAGAGGTACAGTCACTGACGTCCTTTTTGGTCGGTGTATGCAGACAGGTAAAATCGTGCGATGATTTCATAATATTCCTATTAAACTTTCAGTTTTTTTTGTGTTTATGAGGGTCCATTGATTAAATGAATTCCTTAAATGTTCATACTTAATATTGAATTTTAAGTAACTTTCTTCGTTCGGGTTCTAATTAAGCTTGTTTTACGAAAGTAATTTTCAATTACAATTCAATTGTTATCGCGGTGCACGATGACTTCGCGGTGACGAAAAAATGAGGATTTTTTTTTTGCACACCTAAAAAAAATCCAAGCGTCCACTAATTAAAAAATTAGTGGACGGTGGGGAATAGGAAAATAACATTGGGAGTTGCGGTGATGACGTCACGATTGACTTACAATTTATTTTATGCCCCAACTCAAAAAGATTTCAGAGTGTGATGTTGCACATCCTTAAGACACTTAATTTAGTTTTGCATCTGCTATTATTGGACTAAAGCAATCAATAATAAAATTGAATGTTGTACAAGTACGAATAATGTCAGGCACTCACTGCGCCGACGCGATTCTATAGCCGGTTTTCCAATAGGCGAATCAAATCGAAAGCGTCGTTCATGCGCATTCACATTTCTATCAGAGTTTTCGCTAATTCTACTTTTTGTGAGGCGAAAAAAATGCGCAGCCAAACAGAGCTCAGGAAGCGAATCGACGCTCTCGATTCGAGCAAATAAATTTGCCTAATGGAAAACAGGCTTATGGAGAACGCAACGCCACGTCGCTCGCGAAACGAATCGTTTTTAATGACGATCCGTTCAGACAACCATTGACAATCAGCAGACGGCGTCGGGTCGTCTAGTACTGACAGTGAGCAGAGTAGGATTTGTCGGCCGACGGTCGTACGAAACGGTGAATGCCGGGCTGTACTTGATATTGTTGGTTTTGTTTTTATCCCAGGAAATAGTAGGCCTAATATCGGTAATTAAAAGAACAACTTAAATAACTCTTCACTTGATAGTGTTAATCATTGTGAATGAATACTTATATTTACATTGCGTACGTATACAATTCATATTGAATTGTATTTCATATTCTATTGTGAGTTTCTCGTTCCATCATCGACTCCCTGGTTATGTAATTATATGTTATATATGTTGTACAAAAAGAAACAGGCCAATACAATAAAGTATATAATAAATTAGCTCACTTGATTTCATCAGCAAGTTCTCTGTCCTCTTGTGGATTGATGCCTTCTGCAGCGTCACTGAGACTGCTAAGGACGTTGCGCCCTCTTTCGATGTCCAATGGTTCAAATTCTAAGGATTCGTCTTCATCTTCAAGAAGATTTCTAATAGACTCTACTGCTTTCCCTAATTTTATCAAGAAACAATGATTTTTTTTTAAATTTCATTTCAAAGGACATTTATTTACTTCTATAGAACAAACACATAAATACAATACAATATGATATATATAATAACGTAAATAATCTATAGAAGAAGGCATGATCCGATAAGATAAAAATCTTGTGGTGGACATGCCTTAAAGGAAACAGAAATCTGTACAAACATAAAGAAAATAATAAAAATAATAAAGGACAAAACATATAAACAAATAAGTGGGGAAATAAATAAATGTGAAAAAAGAATCATCATTGTAAGGCCTGATATCTAATATTAAGTTGAAAATAATTAGTGTTATGGGAAGATATGTGAATATGAGTTCTGGATCGAGTTTAGTAGTGGAGTGCCTTAGCGTCAGGATCATCACACAGATGACAAAAGTGCCAAATTTGGTACAAATATTAATATGGGCATACAGTACAGTTTTGAAAAATCTCTGGAGCCAAAAAAGAATCGATAGTCGACAGTGTTGAAAGCCATGGAAAGATCAATAAAACATCCGATAGAAAGATGGCAAATTTCAAATGCAGTTACAATTTTGTTTGTAAAATCAATGAGGGGCATAGATGTACTGTGTCCTTTTCTAAAACCATATTGTTTATTGTAGAGAATGTTATATTTGTTACATAAATGAAACTGTTCGAGAATATGGATACTGTAGAATTGAGACAGGGCTAGAGATCAGATTTGTCACCAGACTTATATATATGAGTAACGCGCTAGCTTCAACTTGTCTGGGAACACATCAGCCAGGAGATAGTGAGAGATTAAAAATATGGGATAATGGGAAAGAAATAAAGTTAGCAAGGATTTAATGGGTTTGGTATGAAAATCGTCAGTACCATGGGTTTTTTGGTATTAAAAGAGGTAAGAATTTTTTTTTCTTTATTTAGCAGTGAACTAATTGTCTTACATTGATATCATTTTTTATGTTTAAGAAACGTGTTATGAAAATGCTTATTTTTGGCAGTCTTAATTTAGAGAATTTAACTTGTAGCGAAACTGTTTTCTAGGCTTTTTCGTTGGCAGTAGTAGAGGGGCAGTGAAGAATTGAGCTTGCAATTTTTGTTCATATTTAATGGATTTAAACAGTCCATCAGACATTCACGATTTAATTTTTCGATCTTTTTTTTTTACATAATTTTGAAGTGGGAAATGTCTATCATAAAGTGACTATAAGATATTTTCAAAGTTGGTGTAAGCAATATTAGGGTCATGGGATCATTAATAACGTTGGGCCACTGCTGAGCAGACACTTCATGGTGGAATTGTTCAAGAGCTGTAAAATCAAATCTTTTAAAACTAGGCATATATCTATCTTTCTCATTTGAGTAACTTGCACCATTAAAGAAAAAAATGCAATATTAAAAACAGATGATCAGAAATATCACTTCAAACTGTTTAGTGATAATGTTTTGTAACAGGGAAGCAGCGGTTTTGGCGATACGAGATGGTCTATGTATACGGTGAAGGTAATTGTTGCTAACAAGGGAGTTGCGTCATTGTCTGATTCATCTTTGAGGATATCAATGTTAAAATCAACACTATACTAAGCACTGATGTCACAGTCAAAATAATGAATTCCTAACATTTTCAATCGAATGATAGACTTACTTCTTGTAGTTGAGTTCATATATTCAAAAGCTAAATGTCTGGTCTGGTCCAATACGGCTTGTCTATCACGTGACCCTAAGTTGCCTGCAGACTGAAGTTCGTTAAGTAGATCAATCTGAAGACTACCATACTCTGCTATATCTTCTTGGTCGGCGTTACGTTTTCTGCGGCGAGAACCAGGAGTACTCTGGTCAGTAGTTAATACCAGTGCATTCAGTCCCAACAGAGCTTCAACGAGGTTACCTGTGCAATCATAATTAAAATGCGAGTGTTAGCAAAATCCTAACTTACCATTAGAGCCGGAAAATGTAAAAATAACCACAAGTGTAAAACATTGTACCCAATGCCGTAGCTAGGATTTTCAAACACACTTTACGCGTAAATTCAAACAATGTGGACCCATTTTACTAATATGAAAAATCTGGACCCATTTTCCAAAAAGTGGACCAATTTTATGCATAAAAGTGCATAATTTGGACCCATTTTTAAATACGTGGACCCATTCATTGTGGACCCATGGACAAATTGTGTGGGACTGTCCCATACGGCATTGATTGTACCCACAAATGTCAAATATCATTACAATGTCAACCATAAATGTAAGAATAATCAGAAATGTAACAAATTTCACCCACAAGTGTAAAACTAAGGCTCACAGCGGCAGCGTGTGTCCACAGCTTGACGTAGGTTTTTTTTGTGACTACTTCTAATTCATCCACGCTTTCTGTGTTGGCAATTCACTTCAATAAATGTACAATTAACAGATTGTTGACTTTTTTGTACTTTCTAGGACAGGTCTAATCCGAGGCATGGCACCATATTCATAGGCGTCTGTTAGAAGACTGTTCTTGTTTATCTTTATTTTATAACTCATCCCATCATTCCTTCATTCGGATTTACTATTACAACTTACAAGTGTGACGATAGCGAAGTGTCTACAGCTTCTGCAGGCTAACACCCCTCCCGCCCATTGATGTTCGTTTAAGTGTTTGTTGTTTTTGTTTTTCTTTTGTTTTGTATCTTCGTTCATTATAGTTTAAATATAATATTTAATTGTTTTAAGTATGAACTCGGCTTGCTCGACAAAAGTGTCAATTTGAGTCATCGAATTGATTTTATTTTTGATACTTTTTAAACTATTCTACTGATATATTGATTAACATTTTTTTTTTCAAAAAAGAAATAAATATGATTTGAATTGAAATGAATTGACGCAAACAGCTTTTTAACTACAAATGTAAAACATTTTACCTATAAATGTAAAAATTTCCATTTCTACCCAAAATGTCATAACATGTCAACCGAAAGTGTAAAAACTCATTGTAAGATAAGTCATTATCAGATGTATGTATGTGTGTGCGTGTGAGGTTATGTGCGGTTGTACGAAGCATAAAATCCTTAAAATATTGAAAGATCCTAATTATCTGCTTACGATTTGAAAGGTATCCGTGTATTTTACCGCATACAACTAACATTGCGTCCATTATTTTTACGCTGCCATATTTTAAGAAAAAGAAAAAGGAAAACAAAAGCTAGAAATTATAGAACTGGATATGTTTTGTAATGGAACTAACAAAATACGAAACCCAAATAGTGAGAGATTTATTGCAATGATTTTGCGTAACGCATTGTTGTATCAGTTGTTTATTATTTGTTACTCCACTGTATGTTTGTCATTAATGGCCCAAGACAGTTGTGTACCTTAAGCCCTCTATTGAATTTATTTACGAGTAATCTTCCAGCTATTTTCGATAGCTCATGTGATCGTGTAAGTTTTAAAAAATCACGGTTATTCTGCCTACTTTATTATGACGATCTGGTTATTAAATCTGTGATAAGTAATGGGCTTCAAAACGCCGTTAATAAGCTTTCGTCGAATTGTGACCAATGGAAACCAATGGAACATTTTTTCCATTTATTCATACCTTAATATCAAAAACAAACATTGCAAAGAAATGACATTCAAGGTAAAAAAAAATAATAAAATAAAAAACAAAATTAACCTACCTGTACTGTATATATTCTAAAGAAATTGCTGTTCTCAAAACAAAACAAAAAAATTGTTTTGACAAAACCATTTAATATGCCATAAATCTTTTGTTTAGTTTTTGTCGAAATATTGTATCTTAAAATCTATCGACATATAATGTTAATTGTGTGCTCGCTCCTAAATAAGGCAAAGGACACGCGAATACCATACAAATCGTAATTACAGTACGTAGTTGGTTAATTAAGGTCAGTATTTTAAGGATTTTAATGCTTGCGAAAACCTCACGCACACGTACACATACCCATACATTTGATAATAACTTGTCTTACAATGAGATTTTACATTAAATGTTACGACATTTGAGGTAAAAAAGGATTTTTTTTACATTTTTAGGCCAAAATGTTTTTTGCATTTGTAGTTAAACAGACACTTGAGGGCAAGATTTGTGACATTTGTGGTTGTGGTTTGTGGTTTGTGGTTGAAACCACTTCGAATTCTAATCTGATGATTTTAAGTTCACCTAAATAATTGAGGGGCTAACTTAGGGCTGTCCTACAATTCCTAAAATAGATACATAATTAATAGTAATCTTGCCTTTTTGACGTTCTTCTTCAACGTTCTCTTCGAAGAATGCGTCTTTTTCGACTTCGGATAATGGGTTTTCCCTTTCAACAACCTCCACAGTTATTTCTGTTGCAATACAACTACTCACACTACATATCTATAGGAATTACGGTACAATAATGTTTTGAATGACATTTGATATGTAATGTTAGTAGATAAAAATGTCGTTGACATTCCACCAATACTAATACTACTACTACCACCACCACCACCACCACACATAATAATACTACTACCAACATTACCACCAATATTACTATCACCACCACCACTACTGGGTCTACCACTACTGCAATTACCATACTGTGCCAATACTGCGGCGCTACTATTGTACTTCTCTAATGTACCTGAAATTCGAGATGAACTCTGGTTTCATCATTGTTTGGTTGACTAGCGACTACTTCAAAACCAGGTTCATTCGTAGGTTCTGATAAAGCAGTGGAGAATTTCCGTTGTTCGCCATCTCTTTCAGAATCGTCGGCTATAGCATCTTTTCGGAGAACCTGAAAACTGAGTGGGTAGTCGTCCTCGTCCACTGTGCATCCTGTGATCTCACATCTAACCTGTTGGTTGAATCATGAAAACTTGAATATTGAGCCATGGAGGAGGCAGGCTCAACCATGGAATTATGGTGGTTGAACCATGATGCATGATGCTTGAACCATGAATGAGGTAGGCTCAACCATGGAGTTGTGATTGTTAAACCATAGATGAATAATGTTTGAACCATGTTGGAGGTAGGTTCAACAATGGAATCATGTTGGTTGAACGATGGTTGAAAATTAGATGCATGATGTTTGAGCCATTGATGAAGTAGGCCGAACTACAAGTTCAAGATGATTAAACCACGGAGTCGTGATGGTTGAAACATGTTTGAACCATAGATGCATAATATTCAACCATGTAGGAGGCCCAACCTTTGATTCATGATGGTTCAACCACGGATGCATGATGGTTGAACCATGTAGGAGGCATGATGACTCAAGTATAATGGTTGAACCATCAATGATTGTGTTTGAAACATGGAGGAAGTAGACTCAACCATGGAGTAGTGATGGTTGAACCACGTAGGAGGTAGGCCCAACCATAGAGTCATGATGGTTGAAACATAGATGCATAATGGCTGAACCATGGAGGCATGATGGCTCAAAGATGATGGTTGAGCAATGGATTGAACCATGAAAGCATGATTGAACCATAGAGGTACGAATTTCAGTAATACGGGCATGATTATTGAACCACGGAGACATCATGATTCAACCAGCTTAGAAAATCAAATGTAAGTGAAACGACAGTTGGACAATTAAGGGGTCAGTTGAAACTCCCTCCTCGTCTGCCTTCCTTCTTTTATAGTAAAGTTCGCAAAAGCAACCTTAAATGCTAAAACATTAGCCACGAAACTGATGCATCATATTATTATATTAAAAATATCGCCACCCCAATCCCTGATTAGTTTCGGATAAATAGTTAAATATCATAATACGGTGTTGCAGCGCCACATCGGCCAGCTTTTGCTCCGTTACGTACTGTAGCTTGAATTGTCATGTTTTTTTTTTAAATATCGATATACTACATCTATATTTAGAAGTAAACTTACAATATCAGAGGAGATTATTGTGAAGGTTTTTATCATTTTGAAACTTTATGTCTTCTTTGTTTTGCACCTGTGGGTGATGCTACCGCTTAGCCCACTCCAATGAGCCTATTTCTTATGGAAATGACTTTCACCTTCACTCCTCATATTCTCAAAATGAAGCTGACCAAAAGCGCTCAAGGTGGCGTAAACGAGGTAAACGAGGTGGACAGAAACATAGGATCTCTAAAATTATCACAACATGTAGCCCAATACTAAATATAATGGTGTAAATATGAATAATCTAATACAAATTCAACGTGGAAGCAAACCGAATCTTAATATCAATGTATGGAATGCACAATCAGTGTGCAATAAAACTGTGAGAATTCATGACTATATTCTAGAATCCGATGTGGATTCTAATTATCACAAAGTCGTGGCTCGGTAAAGACGACCCTGTTGTCATTGGAGAATGCACACCGACTGGCTACTCCCTTTTGAACTTCCCAAGAATCGGTGAGAAACATGATGGAATTGCAATAATCTACAGATCAAATACAAATGTGAAGATAAGTCCAATTTCTTCTACTGTGGACACATTCGAATATGCATGTGCTACTAATTTATCTAAATCTTTTAACAGTATTGCTATATATTGTCCTCCACCCAGTCAAAAGACCGGTTTCACGACTGCCAAATTTTTGGAAGAATTTGATAATTTTTTATATAAAATTGCAAATTTGCCCAGAAAGCCTTTTATTTTGGGTGATATGAATCTCCATGTCGACAATCCTTTGAAGCGTAAAGTTCGTACTATCTGTCACTGCTTTCTGAACATGATCTTAAGCAATTTATTGATATCCCAAAACACAAGTCGGGTCACATACTTTATCATGTGATTTGTCGGTAGAAGACGATCTGCTGGTTACATGTAATGTCTCCCAAATAGGTATGGATCACTATATGATAGAATGTACTATCAACAATTCAAAGCCATTGCCAGAAAGAAAGTTAATCATAATGAGAAACTTCAATGATCTTGACATTGATGTTTTAAGTCTGCTTTAACTCAAGAACTTTGCAATCTTATCACATACAACGATCCTAACAAGCAAACTAGTTGACAAACTATGGCAAACCGAGTTGTCATTTAATCAAAAATAGAGATATCTTAGTTTTAAATAAAGATATCTTAGTTTAAATATAGATATCTTAGTTTTTAATAAAGGTATCTCTATCTAAAACTAAGATATCTCTATTAATAGAGATATCTTAGTTAAAACTAAGATGTCTCTATTTACCATTACAATGGCAACTCGGCTCGCCATAACAAACACTGTCCAAAAATGACTCGCTATCAAAAAACCATAAGATGTCCTAAGTGGTTTGATGATAAAGTACGGGACGCTAGAAGGAAACGTCAGAAGTGCAAGCGCAAGTGACGCAACACTCTCATTGACCCTGATCGTATTAAATATCTTGAGCAGAATAATGTCGTGAAGAATATGATTGCTCAATCTGAAACTGATCATCTAAAAAAAAATTATTCAATGCTTCAGGAACGTGTTATCTGGTTGCACTGAAACGAAATCTTAATCCAATGCATTGAATTGTCTACTTAATAGAAAACAAAAAATCACTGCCTGATTTTGAATGCGCTCAGGATTTGGCTAATAGGTTTGCCAACCTCTTTGTTGGAAAGGTTGCTGATATTCGCCATGAGCTTGACACTTGGATCCTTGTCCTGGTGATCCCACTTATGATGCTCACTGTTCTGTGGCTTTTTCTGAGTTCTCTTCTATCTCAGACGTGGATATATTATGTCTGCTTAGGAAATACTTATCTAAATCATCATGTCTTGATGACTGTCCAATTAAGCTGCTCAGTAAGCATTATTATTATTATTATTTTACCTTTGATTACAAAGCTTGTAAACGTCTGATTATCATCTGGTGTTTTTCTAGATTTTTATAAGTGCGCTGTGGTTAAACCAATTTTAAAGAAAACTGGTCTTGTTCTGAGCACCTTCAGACCGGTATCTAACCTATCTTTTTGTTCAAAAGTTATTGAAAAAGCGGCAATAATTCAGATTAATGCTTATCTTACTTCACTTTACTTTTTGAACACTTGCAGTCGGCGTATCGTCCACTCCATAGTACAGAAACAGCATTACTCAAGGTGTATACTGACATTGCTGTCTCTATTGATAAACATCGAGGTGTCTTGTTAGTCTTGTTCGATTTGTCAGCTGAGTTTGACAAGGTTGACCATAAGATCCTTATTAATCGTCTGAATATTTCTTTTGGATTTCCAGAATATGCCTTAAGGTGGTTTAATTCCTATCTCACCAACCGGAGTTGTCGTGTCTTTGTCGATGATAATTACTCGGATCCACACTTATTAACGTTTCCGGGATTTCACAAGGCTCGGTAGTGGGTCCTGCTCTATTTAGCCTAAATATCAGTCTGCTTGGAGACATCATCAGGCGTTATTGTATTAAATATCATTTTTGTGCTGATGATCTGCAACTGTATCTGGATTTTGATCCTTCTCATCTCTCTTCTGTTGATCTGGCTTTGGATAGGCTTAGGCTATGTATCAAAGATATTAAAATTTGGATGGCTAAGAATAAGCTTAAACCTAATAATAACAAAACTGAATTCATTGTTTGTGCTTCCAAAAGGTCTAGGCACTTAGAGCTTGATCACGTCTAATTTTAACATCCGATCCTTTCATACTCACACATCACAACGTCTGCGTGAACTTCACAGGCTCCCTTTTAGGCAAAGGGTTTATTTCAAATTAATGGTCCTTGCTTTCAAGTCACTGTCTGACCTATGCCAACAATATATTTCTGACTATTTACTTGTACGTAAAAAGCAAATTCGTAAGTCCAGATCAGCTTTGAATGTTAATTTCCATCAGCCTATCTTTAACAAGCGTATTTGTAGCAAATTCGTACCAGATCAGCTTAGAATGCTAATTTCCATCAACCTATCTTTAACAACAGTATTGGTAACAAATCTTTTTCGAGCGAGGCACCACTTATCTGGAATAACTTTCCAGTGCACATTCGATCTTCACCGTCTGTGGCTGTCTTTAGGTCTAATATAAAGACTCACCTCTTTAACTAATTATCCCATTTTTATTCTTATTTCATATATTGTTGCATTATTTATTTATGATCATCCCAAACTTTGCCACTGCTTCTTTTGATTTGTTTACTTGTTCTGTGGTTGGGTTAGGCAACGATTACGGCTGCTTATGGGTTGTGAGGTGCCTGAATATGTGGGGTGCAGCGCTTCGTATCTGCAAAGAAAGGCGCTTTACAAATGTTCTGATTGAATTTGATTGGAATGCTGAAGCAAACACAATGTATGGGACTCTAAGTTCTCTTCTTAATAGCTCGAATGGAGCGCTACCGGCTAGTACTTCAAATGGAACACTTAGCAATGATTTTGCCACGTATTTCAATTGTAAAGTATCAAAACTTAGATCAAAACATGATGACCAGTACGTTAACGAATCTGTAAATGTTGTTATTATGAGTTTGTATAATGATCACCCTGATGTTGGTAGCAGCTCTGTAGAGTGTAGGCCTAATATTGTTAATGTACTTGAAAACCTCTCTCCTGTAGATGAAACTGAGGTTAGTAAAATAATATCTAGAATTCCCAATAAAAACAATTCTTGATCCACTCCCCACGTGGCTGCTGAAGGAATGTTCCGAAATTGTGACCCCTTTAATTGTGTCGCTTGTAAATAATTCCTTCAGTGCTGGTTGTTTTCCTTCCATTCCTCGGGAAGCTATTATAACTCCTCTCATTAAAAACCCAACAAATGACAAAGACTTGTTAAAAACTACCGCCCTGTGTCCAACCACCCAACTCTTTGAAAAATACTGGAATACCCTGGATTGGATTTTATGAGCATCTTCTTTCAAACAACTTTTTGAATAATTTCAATCTGCGTACAAGTCGACCCACAGACATGACATCGTAAATGAACTGAGTCATGGTAGAGTTGTTATGCTTGTTTTATTAGATATGTCAGCAGCTTTCGATACCATTGATCATAATATTCTTATGTAGAGGCTTCAAAATGAATATGAATATACTATCTTCTTTAAATTGATTCAGTTCATATCTCTGTGAACGCAGTAGCAGAGTATGTGTATCAGGCAGTTTCTCTGATCTCTATCCACCGCTTTTCAATGGCTATTCAAAGTCGGTGACTGATATTTAAAGCGCTTTGGTGTTTTGTATCATATCTATGCTGACGAAACACAGTTGTACGTTAGTTAAGACCCAAACGTACCTTGTGATAGGGTAGCTGCGCAATTGCGCTTAACAAAATGCATAGCTGTAGTGAAATCGTGGATGCTGGAAAATAAGTTAAAGCTTAATGAAACGAAGAGTTAATTCTTTCTAATCTCATCTCAAAGGCAACTAAAGTCCATGTAACGTTTTAGTTCAATTTGGCGAATCTCCAATTTCTCCCTCGTCATCAGTTAGGAACCTTGGGGTAATTTTTGATCATTGTCTTAAGATGGATTTACAAGTATCATCTAGGGCCTATTTGTCGCACAGTTAACTAACCATACGTAATATTAAGCGTATTAGACCATTCATTGATCAGAGTACCGTACTTGCTCACATATAGTATGATCTTTGATTCTTTCTCGGTTGGATTATGACAACTCTTTGCTTGGCGGTATTTCACGCTCCTGTACAGCGGCTTCAAAACATCATGCTGCAAGTCTGGTTTTTTGCGTTGATAGGCGCACAAGAACCTCGTCATTGCTACGAGAACTTCACTGGTTGCCAGTCCAGCAGAGAATAGACTTTAGGATCTTACTGAATGTGTACAATGGTGTTCATAAAATAGGTCCAACATATAATCAAGATATTCTTAAAAAGTTTCAGACTGGTCGTGTAGGTCTTACGTCCTCTGATAATCCCCTACGCCTTGTAGCTCCCATTACAAAAAGAGTTTTGGTGAAAGTGCTTTTTCTGTGATTGGTCCAAAATTATGGAATAATCTCCCCCATGATATCCGCCAGGCCCACAGCGTGCAATCTTTTAAAAAACTTTTAAAACACATCTCTTTCCTAGAGAGTAGTTTTTTAATGGTTTTTATCTATACTTGACTGATTCATAATTTTATTATACAATTGTTTTTTTTTATTGTTGCTATGTTGTTATCGTTAACTAGGTTTTTGTAGTTTTGTAATTTGTACTTGCCATTTCTATTAATTAATTTTTATTGTACTTAATCTTATATTTGTAAAAATATTTTTAATGTACTGCACTTTGATCTCTTTTGTAAAGGTGCTATATAAATGCTTTTTAATAATAATAATAATAATAATAATAATAATAATAATAAAATATTTGCTCCATTAGACAGTGAATTAAACGATGGATGGAAGCTCGTGGAGCTGGTTTCCAACCAGCCTATTACTTACCTTTTCAAGTGGAATGTATTCACCCTGTACATTTACCTCACAACGCTTGATACCACCACGAGTCCTAATCTCGATAGCGCTAGTGCCTGTACGTCCATCTTCGGTAGTTGCAGTGAAGCGTAACAGATATTTTGCGCCTTTAGCCAAAGCCCCTTCACATAAAAAGAAATATGGGCTACACTTTAACAATTATATAGGCTAATGTGTGTATGATGAGAATGAAATTGATATGATATTAAAATTAATTTGGGCTATCTGTTAACTTATTACCGCATTCTGATTTTTAATCCCAATAGAGAATTTAATTGTGTTATGCGCGAATATAATTTCTACAGTATTTGAAAATAACGTAAACATCATGGGAAGTCCGTGATTTAATTCGGTATTAGGCTTAATTTTAATTCCCTTTCAGTTGCATGGTTGTCAAATAACTATAAATTATTTCAATGATCAAGCATAATTCCTCACTAATATCTCATTATTCAATTCAAATTGTATAGAATCTGCTATATATCGTATATTTTTTCAATTTTATTATTATAATCAAATAACAGTATCAGCTGAATAGCATGATATTTACATAATACATTAATAAAATTGCAGTACAGAAAGTAAAAAGAATACAAAAAATATTAACTACAGTAAAAAGAAAAAATATTATATACAATAGTAACATTAACTAATAATTGATGTAATTCTAATAAAAATACAATATTATGATATAAATATAATTACATTTAATTAACAAATTATTTGACATTCATCATCAAAACGCATAAGACTAATCTGGCGTATATCTAAATGAAGTGTCATAGAGAGACTGATAGATAAGAGGGAATGGAATGACAGGTCGCAGAGCTAATGGTGATATTAGTCGATTTCTCTCTACATAATTAGAAATTTTTGCTAACCAAATTGAAAGTAGCGGGAGAAGGGCAGGTGTGGAGGAGAACATCTTGGAACGTGTTTTTTTCTCCATTTAAAACCGTACCTATGCCATTGCATATACGTTCCTTTATTAGCGAGTCAACTGTTACTGAAACGTTTCCTGTTTTCTTTGTATATTATTCATACACGTGGACTCTTCATATA
>NW_022730127.1:229368-236709 GCF_011630105.1 Anneissia japonica | reverse complement strand
TATTGAAATTGAAACTTCAAGTGACGGACTAGCTTCGAAATACCATTTCTGGGGTAAAAACGTGTTAAATTGCAATTTTTTGGTCAAATTTGGCATTTAAATCCAAAACTGCCCACTCCGTTTCAGCTAAGGACTGGAAGAATAGAGTATCAGACGAAAAAGTTGTTAGCTTAGTATTCATTAATAAAACAAGTGTTATATAGTTTAGCCAAAAATTTAAGTTTGTTCCTTTTTGGGTCACAACATTAATATAATATTATAAAACACAGCATTTGATAGATCAGTTTAAATTCTTTCTTATGATACTAAACATATTTAAATAGATTAGTAACGTACTAACTTCAAAATACCATTTTGGTGTAAAAAAAAGTGTAAAATTTGCCATTTTTGTGGGTGATAACCTTTGACATACTCTAACTCCAAAATACAAAATGGATAAAGTCTGAATTTCTTTACAGGTGTTTTATTTTGTATGTGGTCAGTTTTTGAGAAATTATCAGGTGAAAAGGTTATTAGCCTATTATTTTTCGTATTTACTTAAGAAAATATGTATTGTTAATATTAGCGAAGAAAGTTTTAACAAATAAATTTTTTTTTTTATAATTTTGTGGTCGCAATATTAATATAATGTGTCATCCTATACATCATGTGGTAGATAATTTTAATAGCTTTAGTATGACACCAAATTTATTTAAATTAGGTCTTCCAGTGACGGACTAGCTTCAAAATAAGATTTTGGAGTAAAAACATGTATAATTTGTCATTTTTTTGGAAAAAAAATTTTTGGCAATAAAATCTAAAATTCAGTGTGATAACAGCCCATTCCAGGTGAGCCAAGTCCTGGTCATGAGAATTCACCAGTTTTTGGGAAAGGAATACACAAAAAATTGTTTGGCTTAATATATTCATAAAACATGTATTTTGTTATTTAGCCAAAAAAGACATAAAAATACGTTTTTTGGTACTTTTTGGGTCAAAACTTAACATAATGTGTCATCTTACATTACACATCATTTGATAGATAATTGTAATAGCATTTGTATGGTACCAAATATATTCAAATCGAATCTTCTAGTAATGTACTAGCTTCAAAATACCATTTTAAGGTGAAAAGTGTAAAATTTGCTATTTTTGCAAGAGATGACCTTTGACATATTAGTGGATAATGTCTGAAATTTGTATAGGTGTTTTATTGTGTATGTGGTTAGTTTTTGAGAAAGTGTCAGGCGAAAAGGTTGTTAGCTTAGTATTTTTCCTATTTAATATTTCATGTATAATAAAATATAGCGAAAAAAAGTCATAAAAAAATTCGGGTTATTTTTGTTTTTGTTTTTGTTTTCGTTTTTGATTTTTTTTTTTTGGTAATTTCCAGGTTACAAAATCAATATAATGTGTCATCATATACATCAATCGATATATATTTTCTATAGCTTTCGTATGACACCGTATATATTTAAAATGAATCGTGTGAAAACGTGTAAACTTTGCAATTTATGGTAAAATTTTATCCCTTCGACAAATTAGACTTTCCTAGATTTTTGTTATGTTATTCCTCATTAAATTCTGAATTGAAAACAGTTATTTTCATTACTGTTGCAATTTTTTCCGGGTTGACCCCTTTTTTCGGAGATTGAATGGATTATAAGGTTAATTCAAGTTAGACGCTTCTTATCCTGGTAACAGTTATAAGTCCTTGGTTTTATATTTATAATACGTGATATCTTAATCTGTACAGTATATTATTTGTGGCTCACCATCTTCTTCCGCTAAGTCATTCTGCGAGATATCAGTCACCCATGTGAAGTTGGTAACCTCTAAATTACTTCGGATTTTGGCCTTAACATCAATTTCATCGTCGCTGTTGTACAGTCCCTCATCATTGTTCGTTGACAATTCAATCTAAAACAAGAAATAGGCGTGTTTATATAATATAATTATATTTTATATAGTGAGCGTTAAAACAAAAACCCCTAGAAATTTTGTAGAGTGAAAAATTATGCCTCGATCGGGATTCGAACCCAGACGGACTGTGTTGTCTTTGTTGGCACCCTCAACAACATGACCATTGAAACTTTGTTTGGAGGAGAAATATTTTACAAACACATCGGCTAAATAGTTAAGGTAGGATCTCCAAATAAATAATTCATGAAACATTAAAGAGATAACTCTGAACCGTATTCTACACGTAAATATAAATTTTGCATTAAAAAAGAAATCTTTGTGAGAGTGAAAATAAAATTTACCCAACCAAGACTGAAGATAGGTTTTAGACAGTGGCGTGTCTAGGGGAGAGCGCGGAGGCGCACGCCCAACCCCCTAAAAAATTACTCTCGCCACCCCAGTCGCCCCAAAAAATCACGGTCAAGTAGTTAAAAATCACCTAAAATCACCATATTGTGCGAATTAGCGCCCTTCAACTGATCATCGAGCCGCCCCCCCCCCACCCACTTCACCTTCGCACCCCCGTCACCCCTCCCAATTTCAAGGCTTTTAGATACGCCACTGGGTCTAGATAAATATCTTTATTTATCACTTGTGGAGGCGTATCGTCATACCAAATTTGCTTGGTGACACACCTTCTGTTTACCTCTATTGGCTCCTCTTCAGAGCAGCTTATGGTAGCTTCAGTTCTAGCAAACCTTTCACCCTTCTGAACTTGAAGTGTGAAGAGGTACTCCTTATCTGGTTCCATCTGATCTGAATTGAACTTCAATGTACGATTGTCCCTTTGCGATGCAAACTTAACCCCTTCTTCATCTTCGTCTCGATATGAGTAGCACGGTAGGTTATCTGTAATCTGCAAATATAACCAATCATTACAATTTTGTCAAATAAATTGAATAATTATTTTGGAAAATGAACATAAATGTAGTTTCCTACCTGCTCACAAGTCCAATCGTATGACATTTCGTGGGCATCTTCGTCTGGATCTTGAGATCTGCTTCCATCTAGTTCTACCAGACCACTTCTGCAGCCAATCTGACGGCTTTTACTCCCCCAAATGATGGCCTTCAGGTCTGTGTTGACCGCACGAATGTCAATAAAATCCGTTGCATAGGTTGATGTGTCCCCTTCCCTGGAAACATTCACTGTGAATCGGATGATCTTTCCACCAGGAAGACTCTTCGCAGGGATCAGTAGCTTTCTGGAAAATCGGTTTTTGTCATCGATATTGGCGTCCTGATTGTTCCAACTCCATTCAAAGTTGGTTTGTCCAACGTCGAAACACCCTTCTTGATATTCAACTTGAGCAGAAAGGGTTAGCCTAAAACGATCAACATTGAAAATTATAAATTAAGGAAGTATACAGCATTTTGCTAGTGTTTAGTACTCCAGGACATCTGTAAGAGGCGCCTGAAATAGGTCTGTATTCAACTTTAAAATACCAATAGAAAACATCATTAAGTTAAAAGGTCAAGTTTGTCTGATAATAAAGCACTTATCTCAGATATTGTTTTAAGAGATTAAAGCTAGAGGGATATAATGGTTACGGTATTGCTTCATCCATAGGCCTACAAGTAAATGTGGCGGTATGGTGAATAAATTTTCTTGTATGTTTTCACTAGGTTTGATACTGAAATTTAGGTTACTGTAATTTTTCTACAGTGCATCCAGTATAGGCCTACTATATGCATTAATTACACATGTTTTAAGCGTTGTTACGCCTTATTTCATAAAATATGCAAATACTATTTACAGGCCTATTTAACGTTACGTTTTATTATCGATTTACTTACGATTTAGACACTCGGGCCGCTTCAGCATCACCATTTTTCACCCTAATTGTTACAGTTGGCTTAGGTATGCTCGCCTTCCGGAACCTCCGCGACACGTTGTGGCGAATGCCCAGGGAATTTTCCACACTTAGAGTTAATTCATATTCAACATTGGGCTCAATCACACTCCCGTCAAGTTCAAAGGATTTACGACCCCAGCCATCATCGCCACCTAGAAGACACAGATTTGAAAGTGTTTGTATCGTACTTCGTGTATTACGCGCGCAGAAACCCCAAACTCGGGAGTTCTAGGGCGAGCACAGGCACTCTAAAAGCGGAAACATCATTCAAAACTAGAATGAAGACTCGGAATTGAGAGACATTCCGAACAATTAGGGTAACTACATCACGGTAAACCATCAATACAGACGCTACATTGGTTCACAGTCCAACACTCTACTCGCAATTGCTTTGAATTATTAACCTTTTATTTATTAACATTTAAATGATAAAATAAATAATGATTAATTTGGAATTGTTAAGCGTATAGAGATTTAGATATGTTCTATATAAATACACATTAATAATAATAATAATAATAATAATAATAATAATAATAATAATAATAATAAAGGGCTCTTCGTGATTGATTTACTGTAGGCCATAATTTAAGTCTAGCATAAAAGTAAAGTTCGATTACTTTATCCGTGATTCAACGCGCCAAAGTTATGATATTACTGACTCAAGCCCCGAGTAACTTGTGACCGGTATTTGTTCAATTGTTTTTGAAATTACTTACGGTTAAAACCATCAAGTTGCCTTTGTAAACTTGTATCCACTTCTCCATTTTTTGTGATGTTCCATTGACGTTTCAGTCCACGTTTACCACCCCCACGTGACTTTTCTCCACGCACTTGGAGATTGCCACATGACGAGATCTCGCTTGGCACTTCGCAGATAGCAACGGGTGCTTGTGCGTTTTGTGGGCCTTCAATCGATATTTCGTCGTCCTCTGATGTTCTTGAATGTTTCTGCTTAAAACCGCCAATCGCACCCGGATTAACCCTCAGTGAATCACCTATACGACAAAACATAATGCATAGGGCCTATTTTTTTTTTTTTTTTTTTTTTTTTACTTTTCGTTAATCATTACAGTCTCCTGAATTTACACATTCATTTAGCTTTAAAATATTCATTCATATTTCATTAAATACTACCTTCCATTTATTAGGCTAAATTTGAATGGAGAGGGCTGTTCGGACATAGGCCTGATTAGTGCTTTTGCACTAGAGAATGCCGAGAGCTATTTATATTATACTATCGTTATTGTTATTGCTTTCAAAAATGCACTGCTTGTGATTGGTAGGCTTACTGTAGGACCTAGATAATAAGTTATAACATCAACCAAATCGGTAAATAATTATGTCTACAAATTGTAACTTCTGTGATAATGGGAATTAACAATAAATCATCTAATATTTTTATATTATTTTAAATTAATAACAAATAAAAATACATGATTACCGACAATAAGTAACGTAAAGTATATTTTCTATAACATTTGCTGCCGCGAGAGCTTTCGGTGTATCGGGGACAAGAAATAATTGATCGCCCAAACCGCCTTAGAGGTTATAGAAAACAAAAGTTTCGCGGGGGCATGCACCCGAACCCATAGGGTAGTGTTGTCTAGATCGGCCCCACTTGCGCCCCTCCTCCCATTCGGACATCTCTAAGTCCGCTCCTGCATTTCGTGTCCACTGGGCCGCCGTACGGCGTTATGAACGGAAAGGAAGTCAAACTTACCAGCACCAAGTTCAGAATTCTCTCCGAATGTTACAACCAGCGACCTTTGGCTTTTCCATTCACACTCAGCCCCACCTCCAAGCCTCTCGGCATTCGCAAATATTGCGTCACATGTCTGCAATTCATCAGTGTTTACGTTTCGGTTGAACTTAACTTTAACACCACCTCCTATAAAATGAAGGTACTTTATAATCAATTATTGGAGAGGGCAACTGATCGCCGGAGAATGAACAAGATAGTTTAGACAAGTCTTTTTTTTTTCAAGGATGGCGGAAAGTTTTTCAAAGTTGGGGTGGCCACAGTTCTTCAAAATTTAAGGTTTTTCCCTCTTAAAAACGGTCAAGTCAATTTTTCTAATTCTTATTACAGTGAACAGGCCTTCTATGTGTATACATACATAAAAAAAATTGAGTAATTGCATACGTATCCTTTTTACATGAATCGATAAATCCCAAAAGGAAAGAAGGGGTCAGGGAAAATTTTGATTCCTAGATGGGAGAAATGAGTTTTCCCGTCTTCTGAGGTGTCTTTTAATGACTTTTAAGTTCTCCAAAATTGAAGGTTTTTCCCCTCTTGAAAACGATTCCATGAATCAATGAAATAAAAGAGAAAGGCGAGTTCGAGTTCTTATGTTGAAATGTTGATTTCTAAATGGCGGGAAATTAGCTTTCCCGACTTCTGAAGTATCGTTTGATGACTTTTAAGTTCTTCAAAATTCAAGGTTTTTCCTCCTTGAAAACGGTCAGGTAATTTTTTCTCATCCTTACAGTAAATAGGCCTATTGTGTTTGTACCAGTATGTATACGTTGCATAGGATTCTTCTTTCCATGGATCGATGAATCCCAAAAATAAAAGGGCGTCGGGGTCCTCCACAGAGAGAATTTTAAATCCTAGATGGCGGGAAATGAGCTTTCCCGACTTATTATTTTCTTATTGTAAAAAAAAAAAAAAAAAAAAAAAAAAATCAGCTCAATACGGGTCCGGAAAAGGAAGGTCTAGAATTAAGTTTTTAAAATTTTATTTTACTTTTTTTGAAGTGGGCCTATTTTATGTGTATGTTTGTCTTGTAAAGATGTTTCCACTTGAAAGGGACCCTCCCCGGATCCGCCAATGTGAATTGTGAGAAAATGTAACTCAGTCGTTGACTGGATAACACTCTCTTTTCCCTCCTTCTCGTCCTTCTTCCCACTTTCTTTTCTTGCATTTCTTTCCGATCATACAAAAATCTCCATAGACATTATATAATTTCTGCCAAAAAGTTGGGGGCCCGAGTCTGGGTCTCCCACCCCCTCCCCCGCCTCCGGTTTGGCCGGCCATGTTTTTGCTTCAAGCCGCTTGGGGATAAGGATAGAAGTATTTCGGTGTGAATCGCACCAAGGATAACCCACTATTCTAAGACTTGTTTCCAGTGGGTTCCTTCAAGTGAGACATTCCCCTACCCAAAGGCCTAAACTGGCGGGCAGTCAATTTAGGAATTTTTGCAGGGAAAGTTGATAAAGTGGACCATTTAAAATGAGCAACTTAGTTTCAAGCAGTCATTTTCAATATTTTTTCAACAGAGGTTGAATCCGTGGCTTATGTTAGCATAATTATCTGAGCGTGTATAAGCATACCATCATTCTGTACTTTTGCACGTTCGAGTCTTGGGCCCTCGGAAAAAACAGTCACTGTGAAGCCATCTACGCCGTCATCGCCGCCAGGTAGAGGTGCGCGTCCGTCAAATGACGGTTGCACGATGAAAGTCATGGAGGTGTATTTCTTAAGCGTAACCCTGAAGGACATAATCGTGTCTGAGATGACTCTTCCTTCCATATACACATCT
>NW_022730127.1:212198-228672 GCF_011630105.1 Anneissia japonica | reverse complement strand
TATCGTAGGCATAGGGCCTAGCTACGTATACAGTATTTTCATTTTACAGTACGTAGTTTGGAACGATATCGGAAGTGGGGGTGCTGGCAGTGGCCTGCTATTAGGACTACAATTTATTTGAAAATATCTTGGGTCCGATCGTCCACACCAGTTGGGCCCAATCGTCTGTCACCCGAAGTTTTCATTACGATTATCAAGAACGTACACGGTCTAGGCCCTGGGCTAGGCTTAACTTGCTGTCGTCACTCTGCTACGTATACTATTACCGCATAACAAAGAAAGCGACCCACGTGGTGCATTCTTAAATATTACACACATTATTTAATTGTATTAGATGATAACACGATATCATTGATTGAACGATCTAACTACCCTCGCATCGCAGTAATACTGAACTAGGCCTAGCTTAGGCCTCATGTTTTTGTGGAAAGCTAGATAGTCGTTATGTACCCGACAGTCGGCTGCCTTTATATTTTCACCTGTTTTCAGTTTGCATTCAAAGGGTACATTGCTGCAGAGCCAACTGTCGGGGATATAGTACTGTACCTTCTACTACTCATACGTATACAACAGAAAAAAACGTCGCATGGACTTAGTGAAAAATGGAGATCTAAATGAAAAAAACGTTGCATTTCAGCAACATTTTACTTTTATTTTAGGCCTTCTTCAAAATACCTATGCCTGCAGCAGTTGATTTTTTTGCCGTAAAACCAAAATAGTTTCATCCATGCCGACTTTCCGGTCGTCGGTTAGCGTGAGCCCTGACTGAACTCTGCAGAAACTTCACATCGATCTTCGCATCGCGATGTAAAACAAAATGTCGGGAAACTTTTCTTTGACGCATGCGCATTTGCATAAATGTCTACACACACACACACTACACACAATAAAAAAACATAGGAAATAGCAAAAGTGATTACAATAGTTCCTATTGCATTACATGCATAGGAACTAAAAAGGGCAACAAATCAAAGCACAAGAAGCGAACCGGCGCTTTCGATTATCACAAATAAATTCGACTAGTAGAAAACAGGCTGAGAGTTCATAAAGAAATTAATCCACAGCAACAACAACGGCAAAGGCGACAACGACCATGGCAATAACACTGCCATTGAGCTGACTTAAATAGCTTGGTGGTTCTTGGCTTAATTCCTGGTACGGTACTAGGACGTTTTCTCGTGACCAAAAACAACTTCGCTGCCCAAGCCTCATAATAAAACGTAGTCTATGAACTGCATGGGCCTACTTTATGTGTATGTTTGTTTTCTGAAGAAACTTCCACTTGAAAGTGACTAAGGTTGAATGATAGTAACAATAACAATTAAAATAACGATGGTAATGATCATAAAAAAAAGTTAACTTAGGTAAAATAAAATACTACTACTATTATCACAGGCATTGTAAAATTAATATTAATAAATGTTTATAAGCTACGTAAGATGCTTTGTAATCTTTCCCATTTCAGTTTTTCGGTTTAATTCTCGCCGCTACTATAATATTGATAATACAAATATTGAGTATTAATGTAATGATTGATAATTGGACGTTACATAATGTGCAGGGGTTGCACCAACATCTCTCTGACAGGTGTTTCATCGTTTACCAAGAGATGGGATACGCCGACATCAGCTCCACCATGGTTATGTCACCTTCCTGAGGCACTCTCAGTCGCGCTTTTATCTGGCTTGGAAAATAATTCAATTAATTTATTTTAAAGAGATGTTGACACGAATCCCCTGCTTTTGGAAAGGGTGATAACCCTGATAATGTGTATTATAATACTTCTTTGTACATTGATTTCCATTGCAAAAAAACATTACAAATAAGAAAGCAAAAAAAGAGAAATATAAACACTTATTACAAGATGTTTAAGGATTTTTCCCTTTTAAAGCATAAATAAAAATCTCTCATTTGTATTAGTGATTTGTTACTTTCTAAGAAGGAAGAAGAAAGCTGCACGTGTCGGATCAGCCCGGCGTGTATTATAATATTTGTTCTGAATATTCAAGCGCATGCCAAATAAGTCATACACTTACCTCCCCTCACTATCAGCTTTGGTACCAAGTTTTCATACTGGGTTAGTTGAGTTGAATCCGCAAATGTTACGTTGATTTTGAAATTTAGCGGTCCACCTTTTACTGCATCAAATTCTCTGGGGACCAATGAAACAATCTCTGGCGCTGAAAAAAAAAATACAGAACAATAGGCCTACTTCGAGAAAAACATATACAACGAGTTGTGTGATATTTACGTCCTGTAATGAAAGGTGTGATAAGATTTGTACATTACTATACTAATAAAATAGGATATAATGTTCCATTTTTTTTCAAATAAATATTAATGTTAGTTTTAGGTAACTTACGTTGGTAAACTCTGAGTCGTATTGCTTCATTACCGGTTATCACTTCACTTCCTTTTCTGACTGTGATTTCGTAGACGCCTTTAATGTGGAAATACTCAACAGTAAGTCGTGAACTACTTTTTAGACAAATACACAAAACGGTCATTAACTGATAACAGGGGTGGCTCCAGTGGGGGGTGGGGTGTTCGGGGAGAAAAACACACTTCGTCGTGATGAACAAAACATTATTCTTATTTTATACTTATCACGGTAGTAGACTCCAAAATCGTTCAAAGCGGTTTAACTAATCCTTAGGAACTATGCCTCCTGGATTACTTTAGAGAGATTTTATATAGGCTAGACACAGTATATATAGTGAAGAGCAATTCAACATTTTGTTTACGAAAATAATGTTGATCAGTGCGATGGATAATTTAGTTTTTTTCCCGAACAATTACTTCCAAACTGCAGCTTAACACATAATGCTACTATGCAAAAATTAAAATTTAACTCTGCAAATAACTCTAAGTTAATAGGATAGTGCGCACCAGAAAAGTCTTAAATGATACATACAATACTGCGATGTCATTACTCGAATAAACACCTACAAACCTAATGATTGTAGACAAACTTAATGATTGTAGACAAACCTAATGGAAACAACATTATTCTCAAAAAATGCTATTAATCTTCTAATCCAGTAGAATTGCAATTTTTTTTAACCTGGTTGGGATAAATAAGTCTGTATGATCACACAATAACATAACATGATGGTAATTATGTGTGTTTTAGTTTCACATTTACAGTGAAATTAAGGGGCGTTTGTATGAGTTCATACGTAGCCATTTTACACCAAAAAATATAAGTCTCTCTGGAATAAACGCCTCTGTCTTAAACGCCCCCACAAATACCATTCTCAACAATAAAATTAAATCTCTACAACCAGGATTTGACCCTTTAACTCAACTCCAAACCGGACCACGGGGTTGCAAACCAAAACAGCACCCGATGCACCACCACCTCCCTTGTGTACATTATAAACATGTACATTTTATGTGACAGATTATGCCAATGTTCATGTACTATCAGCAGAACACATTAAAAATTATCACATTGAGTTTATAATATGGGTTTCAATTGAATACGAGGAAGCTACTTAAATAATTTATAGTTTAAATTAAATTCAATCTAAACTAAGTGATTTGAAACATGTAGTGGGAAAATTGGCCTGGCTACCACGTAAGTTTGGAAGAAACAAATAGATTACAAATCAAATTAGACCTATATGACAAGCAAGACTTATTTAAAGCATAATGTCTGATGTAAGCAATAAACTTGAATATATCCTTGGGTGTCCAACTTTATTACTTGCATTTTTGATAGATTTTGTAAAAGGTTTGTTAAAAAGGCTTGGAACTCAATGCCTAATCCTTACCCTTTGGGCATTATTTATCTTGTTTTCTTTTGTTCCTTTCCTTCATTACTGTGTTCTGTGTTCTAGCTTAATGTTTATTTTAATTTTTCTTTGATTTAAAGTATTTCCACCTTTCATTATTGGTGGTGGGGGGGTTCCACTGGGTTGATTTGGGTCACACCATTATTCTACTGTCATCGTATTCATATATGTAGGACTGGTGACTGTCCTTTTGAGATGCAATGCGAGGGTTGTATAATCCTAATCTGGCTTATGCCGTCCTGTATATTATATATATAACCAGTAGAATATGATGACAGTAGAATAATGGGGTGTTTGGGTTGATTTTGAGATTGATAAGGGAAATGTATGAGTATATTAGGGGTGTTCGGTGTTCTGGACATGTTAGTTTTAATTTATTAGTTATCCAGTTTAATCCGTTTTCCTTCGTGATTTCTGCATTTGAAATTTTGAGTTTGAGTTTTGTTAATTTCGTTTTGTATACATTAGTACTTTTTTGCAATAAGATTCACTCAGGAGACAATTCAATCGGAATCTCGAGTCTATTAAGGCATCATTTTTTAATAATACCTTGATGGGGCGAGTTGTGGATTGGGGTGAGCTTGTCAATCAATTGCTTGAGTGACGTTTATTCAATTTGTATTGAAGTCATAGTTTTCTTTACTTTATTGTCTATGTAGTTTTATTTGCCATTCATTTCATGTTTACTTTTATTTTATTTTTCTTTGACCCACCTTTATTATGTGAAGTGTGCCACTGTTTCAAAAGTGTAGTTTCCGAATAAATACATATAATATGACATACCGTTTGGAAGCGGATCCCCTTCCGACAGCCGACAGGTGACAGTAGTCACGGTTAAGTCGGCGTCCGACACCGGCCACTCCGCATTAAAGTTGGTAGTTTGTGAAGCGATGACACAAGATACACCAGTGACAGCCCTTCGATTGCGTGGAACAGCTCGAGCATTTCGGCTACCGTCTTTGAACCCAGCGCCAAATATTGTAAACTTTAATGAATAAAATATATATATTTTTATTTGTATTGTTTTGCCTGTTGACAGATTTGAGTTAGCAATGTTTGAAGGGAACTTTGTTGAATAGAATTCCAGCATAATTATTGCACAAAATGTGCAAAAAGTCAAACATTTGGATTCAGATAGGCGGCCTGGGGCTGCCACTTCCCTTTTCTCTGACTATTCATCGTAAAATGGGAAACCTGATGTAAAACGTTCGTTAAGTTTTTCTATTAATTATTCGTGAGTAACATAATTGATGATTAGTCCATCTAGGACAGTTCTATTCCTCTGGGCTAGACCTGGCCACACTCGACTCGAACCGACCTTCCCAATACAGTTTGGGTTCTCTACAAACTGAGCTACGAGAATAATATGGTAGTCCTATACTTTCTTTTTGTTTCATTAAGACAGGTTTTTTTTTTCTCAAGGTATTAAGTAATATGGAATATTTTGAATGATCAAATAACTTCAATTAGCTTCAAAGTATATAGGCATAATATTAAATTTCAAAGTCCCGTACTCTTTAGCTTAACATATGAAATTTAATATTAATCTAATAAAAACACCATGGCTTTCTTGTATAATGTTAAAAAAAAATGTCAAATCAAACCCACTTTTGAACCTCTTGTTTATATTTTAATTCGCTCTCGTTCAATTACCATAGAGCACTCTGCTTAAGATATGAAAATAAACTTGAAACGTATCGCAAATATTACTAGCAGAGTGCTCAATTGTTGACCAATAATAATAATAATAATAATAATAATTAATAGAATAGTAATAATACTAATAATAATAATAGAATAATAATAATAATAATAATAATAATGATAATAATAACATAACAAAAAATTAAAAAATAATGATGAATGACTATACATCAACATAATTATCATTAAGATGATATTTTAAGTATACAGTGCTCTATATTGAACAGGCCACCGATAATTTTATTAGGCATGTGTTGGTAGTAACATTGTATTGGAGATTTGAGCAGAAAGAGCACAGGGCATGATGTGTGAGTACCAAGAAATAGTTATTAAGAACCAAACAGCATACAGTAAGTGTATATCCATCCTTAAACACCTGTCTCTTATACACATCTAGATGTGTATAAGAGACAGGTATATGTACATACAGTATACATATATATATATATATATATATATTAATTTAAATTGATTTTTCTAAGCTTAATGTTGATTAGTTATTGGTTGAAATAAATTATGAATATAACACGACACAATAATAAAGTCACGAAAGAGTGAAATAGTTCCTACAAAAGACCAAGGTAACGGGGCAACACAATAATGGGCTCTTTGTACAGACAGTAATTGATTATACAGCAACGCATCGATGTACTATTGTGAAATCGATCGAAGGACACTGGTAATGGTGATAAAGAATAAATTACTATATGGTATGAAAAACATACATGGCTGAATACACCAAATCTAATTCTCAATTTTACATAAGTCAAGCAATATACAGAGGCCTATTACATATGAATTTATTTTTAAAATTCGATGTGTATGCTGAAAAAAATTAATGATTTTTACCTTTTGTCCTTCCGAGTTGAGTATCAGCTTTGGTCTGACCGACTGTATGGTTTGGCAGCCGGATCCATCGCCACCGCATCTTCCACAGGCATCTTCAACAAGCCCACTAAATAATCAAACATTTCGCGTTATATCATCTTATTGTCTCGCTGTCACAGTACCTTACAGTACATTTTCTTTAATTTGTTGCACTCTGACGTAGGCCTCAAAGATGTGGAATGGAATAATATGTTCTGCCTCTGTTAGATTTGTCCTCCACTTGACCAGTTCACTAGCGAGACGGATTCACTAGCGATATCATTCCTCCTCCCTGTATATTTGTCGATTCTCAATGTTGAGTCCATATATATTGCACTGTTTTTATTATTTATCTATGTGCTTATCAAACCAATTCTATTCGACTCATAAATTTTGTTGTCGTTCTTTTATGTAATTTTATCAATTTTTTTACATTATTATAATTTTAATTTACCTTGGTTTTTCATTTTTTCTTTTTTCGTTTTTATATTATATCTAAGCATGCAGTTAAGTTAAGCGATCACCGCGTCGAAGTTCGAATATTGGGCGTTCGCGTGTTCGACGTACGTACGCCTTAGGCTATGTTCAGACACAACGACTTACGCTAGCGTAACGTTAATCGAGTGGTGTGAACTTGTGCGCGGCGTAGCGAACGCCAGTATTATCGCGCAATCACTGGCGTACGGTAATCCAGCAACAGACCCCAGATTAGCGTACGCCACTGATTTACGACAGTCACGCATCGGTTATTTTGAACTCAGCCAAGATTTGACCAATCAAAATAAACCTAGATGTAAACAGAAAATAAAATGCGCGAATTACGAATACGAATATTTCGCGCGAATACTTACGCTAGCGTTCATTAATCGCCCAGTCTGGACATCTCGATAGTTACGCCATGGATTAACGTACGCCCGGCGTTAGATACGCCTGGCGTATCCCACAGGTCTGAACGTAGCCTTAAGGCCGGTTCCCACTGAACGCGATCAATTGAATTTCGCGTCGAAATGAGGCGCGCGCGGCTGAATCGAAGATGCGACCGGCGTTTCCAATGTGAACATGCAAACGAATTTGTAGTCGAACACGCGAACGCCCAATATTCGAACTTCGACACGGTGCGCGTGGTGGTCGCGGAGGCTTCGCCTGCGAATCCATCACAAGAGTTGATCCAAGACCAACTTTTTCGGATTCGCGAGCGAATTCGCGGCCGATGGACCAATCGCAAGGCTTAGATTCAATTTATGTCAAAGGTCAACAATAAAGTCACGACCATTGTCGAAATAATGTACAGATGTGCGAACGATGACCGACGAGTCCGTTTCATGCAAACTCTGTGGAACAGTAGGTGCCCTTGTTTAGGTCTGTGACAAGGGAGCAAAGAAAGTATGTGACAATGCGTGGAAAAGGATTTGCAGAGATGAGTTGAGTTATCTCCTCTTTCTACCAGTATTAGGCCTGTCCAGCCTAGGCCCTACTACTACCTGAGACCCACAGTAGGGTAGGCTAGGCTAGGCCTACTATCTACCCTTAGGAGGCCTAGCTCTAGGCCTTGAATAAATATATTAAAAAAAACTAACGTATGTTTATATTCACTCTTTTCATTCATTATAGAGTTCTGGGAATGTTAATCCTGAGGATTTTAGTCTGATTCGTCTCACAGCCCTTTTCCTCCGTCTATCAATGCGATAACAAAATCACTTCTCTGTTGCCACCCGCCATTTCGAGGTTTTGCGCGCGGTCAGCAGTGGGAACAGGCAAGCGAATCATTGGAAGCGAGACATTCTTTACCGAAAGTCAACTCTTGGGAACTTTGCGCGATTCGCTTCGCTTGCCGCGTGACGCTCGACGCTTTCGCTTGACAAGTGTAATTAAAGCGTACGTACGGGTTACATAAGGCGTACGAACGCCTTACTAAGGCGTACGTATGGGTTACATAAGGCGTACGTACGCCTTATTAAGGCGTACGCGGGTTACATAAGGCGTACTTAATAAAGCGTACTTACGCCTTAATAACCCATAAGGCGTACGTACGACTTATAAGGCGTACGTAAGACTTAATAAGGCGTACGTACGCCTTATAGCTTCGTATAAAATTACGTTTTGGGGTAAACAGTACGGTAACTAATTATATTAGTGGTGATTATATTATAATAGAAAGTTGGGTCCTACTAAGAAACGTTTTAGGATAAATAACAGTATGCTGCAACTGTTAATCTATTCTATACAATTAAAATGTATTATTTCTTAATTTTCCTCTCAATAGAGAAATCTGAAAACCACATTTAGTACCGGTCTTTATTTATAGAGATTCTATTAAACACCAAACACCATGGCTTTGGCAGACCAAACTGAAGATTTTCCTTTCATTTAAATATTTACATTTAAAATATATAGTGCTTTTAGTGCAGCGTTTTTGTTTTTGTTTTTTTGTTTTTTTTACAGACTACATACATCAAATTAATATACATAAAATGTGATGTTTTGTGCTTAGAGTGAATATGAGGAATTTTGACAGGCCCAACTGAAACTTTTCCATTCAGATAAAGAATTCTTGAAAATATATAGTGATTTTAATGCAGTTAAAAAATAATGATGAATGACTATACATCAACATAATTATCATTAAGATGATATTTTAAGTATACAGTGCTCTATATTGAACAGGCCACCGATAATTTTATTAGGCATGTGTTGGTAGTAACATTGTATTGGAGATTTGAGCAGAAAGAGCACAGGGCATGATGTGTGAGTACCAAGAAATAGTTATTAAGAACCAAACAGCATACAGTAAGTGTATATCCATCCTTAAACACTTGGAATCAAACTATCATACGTGTAGGGCCTACCATTTCTTAATTTCACTTTAATAGATATATAATGATAAAGACCACTTATTTGTTAGTGCCGGTTTTTAATTAAAAAGAATCTAACTAGAGACTACAGCAGCTAAAGACCACTAACCATGGGGACATAAAGGTTGTCTTTAATTTGAGAAAGACCTGAACTTGCGTTCCTAAAATATGTAAATTACTGGCCCTGACATTTTAAAATTACGTTCTTAAAACGTAAACTGCCTAACCTCTCATAATTACTTCCCTCTCATTACGTCCTAAAACGTGTAAAATGCCTGACCTGTTTAGTACACGGTCGCAGCCGAAACAAGCCGTCCTAACTGCTTCATCCTCCTCATTCGTACATACACCACATTCGTTTTTTATATTATCTTTCTCGATTCCCGTTCTTCCTCCATAGCAGATACCGCATGTCTTGTCCAACTTTGCTCTTCTACGACCTAAAACGAATCGATCCGAAACTTTGTCTCTTGGATAAAGTTTCAAATTGTTATTATTGCCAAAAGCAGAAAAAAAAAAAAAAAAAAAAAAAAAACCACACAAAAGCAAAAGCAAAAACAAAACACCCACGATGCGTTTCAGACTGCCACCGGCAGACGGCGTTGCGTTGTCTAGCGCTCATCAAATGAAGTGAAGTTGGATTCGTTGTATAGGACGGTCGTACAACCGTTGAACGACGAAGTGAGTGTCCGACTTGTACAGGGCGCCGTTAGGGACATTCGCTATTTTGTCGACAAAGGCATTTTGTTGGGACAGAATGCTATTTTAGCATTTTGTTGGGACTAAATGCTATTTTGTAGACAGAATGGTATTTTTGTAAGACAGAATATTTTTTTTCACTACAAAATGCTATTTTGTCGACAAACTAGCTTTTTCTGAGACACAATTAATTTTGTCGCCACAAAATGTTATTTTGTCGACAGAAGCACCTTTTGTGTGAGACAGAACGAGGTTCAATGCACACGAGGAGGCGGAACCTCTTCTTGGTTGGATGACGCGCTAACAAACCACCAGAGCCGTAGATAGAAAGAGTTTATGAAATAAAATATGCTGGTCATCTTCAAACCGATACAAATAGCCTAGGCCTATTCTTAATTGGAACAACATACCATTATTTATAAAAGAATCAAAATCAGTGGACACATTTAAGTCACTACTTAAAACCCATTTATTTCAATAATTAACTGTTTAATAATTTATATCGTGTTCCTTCACAACGCAGTGGCCTGCTTTGTCTCTCTTGGGGCCACTATCTTGGTCGCAGACTCTGAGCACCCGGTTGCCTGTGGCAGGGCAAATGTGAAACCTGCTCCTTTGTTCGCGCCACCTAGGTAGGGGACCGGGACTGCGCTAGGGCAGAGGCGGATAGTTAACCCTTTGAGACCTAGCGTTGTTTTGCCACCACACCCTATAATATTGTAATTCAACATCTTTTCTATAATTTCTATAATTTAATGTAAAGCGCATAGAGGCACTGTGCAATATGCGCTATATACATGTAACTTATTATTATTATTATTATTATTATTATTATTATTATTATTATTATTATTATTATTATTATTATTATTCTTTGTAAATTGTAATCTAAACAATAAATCAAGGTTGAAGAATTATTGCATTGAGAGAAATTGTACAACATATGCCTAATTAAACATAATAAAGAAGCTAGGTCTATGTAATTATTATCATCATTACTGTATTATTATTATTCATTGAATTTTTCATTTGTAATTGTAAAACATTTAAACGTTTTGATTTAGTGTATTAAAACAATCAAATATACAATTATATTTAAAATTTTATCTTAAAAATCTTCCTAGTTGCACATTGATTTGTAAAGCACAATGGGGCACGTTTGCATAAACACGGGGCAAGTTTTCGCTTTTATTGGAGGATTCAATTTATATTTTCAATTTTAACTTAAGCTAGGCCTTAGACTGATAATTCATGTAGCTTTCTGGAAATAATATAGATATTTTAACAGCAAAGTGCAACATTGCATCAATAGAAATATCGGTGCTGCTTTGAAAATCCTTCCTTTTTTTTAATCATTGTAATTATATTCATAGTATTATAGGCCGATTAAAGTACTACCTTATGGTGGTAGGCCGAAGAAGTACCGAAATCTAGGC
This sequence comes from Anneissia japonica, assembly GCF_011630105.1. Lineage (NCBI taxonomy): Eukaryota > Metazoa > Echinodermata > Crinoidea > Comatulida > Comatulidae > Anneissia > Anneissia japonica. The sequence goes on along the minus strand of NW_022730127.1, from coordinate 217,317 downwards.
CTACCTAGATCATACCGCGAAGTGGGGTGGGCGAAGTTTGGGCTGGCGGCACATGCTTTAATATACTACGTGGATAGCGAGATTTTTCGATCGCCATTCAAAGTTAAAATAAAATCCCAAATCCTCCTCCTTTTAGGAATTTAAGGAAATTGATACATTGGTGTTCCTTTGTTAGATCGATTGCAGCAACCCCAAACCGAACATAACGGTATTTCACATTATGTAGCAATTATCATAGTCTACACACCTGCCAACCCTTGTTTCATGAAAATCTGGAGATTTTTTCAAGAATCCTAAAAAAATCTGGAGATTTACCCAAAAATTTGGAGGTTTCCAGATTAACCAAAAGATGATGCAAGATACCAAAAAAGTCACGTCACTACAAATGGCTGCTTGTTTATTGCACCGCAAAGCAAGCAGGCGGCGAATAGGCCTACATTGAATAATAACGATCAAATCAATCAAATTATGCATAAATCGGAGTATTTTTTTGGGAGGAGGTGGGGGGGGGGGATGGCCTGTGAAATCAGGTGAAAATTACATTCGATCGGGAGAACTGGAGATTTGTTTAAATATTGGGTGACACCCAACAGGATCGGGTGAGTTGGCAGGTCTGCATCTACCATAACTGCTAACTTCCTATCCTATCGCGTTAGTTTGTGGCTCACCAATGTTTTGTTTGGTGACAATATGGCTGGTGTAAGTCATGTGATGCGATCCACCCAATCACACGCGCGTATAGCAGAATCCATGAAACCGAGTTGGCCATATCTCTATGGGTTGGCCAAACTCTCTATCTACGGCTCTGCCACCTTTTGCGTCTGATCAGTCACGTGATCTGTATACGGTAATCCCTCTGTTTTTCTTTTGAATGCTCGAGTTAATACACTGTAAACTGGCAGCTCTAGACTGTTTTTGCTGACTGTGTCTGTTGTAAACGACACCATAATTGTTGTTTCTGTTAAATGTTGGACATGGACATGCATTACTGTGTTAGTTGGCGCCTGCTGCGCTGCACAACGTGAACGGATATGGGTTAAAATTTAGGGGGGGGGGGGAAGTCAAAGCCCAAAAAGAAAGGGGTTCCGCACGTCCTCCCCTGGGTAAATTGTGATTCCCAGATGACGGAATAGGAGCTTTCTATACTTCTGAGGTATCTTTTAATGACTTTTAAGTTTTTCAAAATTCAAGGTTTTCCTACTTTTGAAAACGGTCAGTAAATTTTTCTCAGTCTTATTACAATAAACGGCATAGGCCTATTATGTGTGAACCGGTATACATACAGAAAAAAATGAGTAATAATAATAATAATAATAATAATAATAATAATAATAATAATAATAATAATAATAATAATAATAAAAGCATTATTTTATAATGCGCCATATGTCCACAACAATATTGCTCCTAGGCGCAGTACATTTTACAATAGTTAAAACGATCTCAAAGATTTGAAACAACGATATTAAAATGATCCAATTATAAAACATTTTGAAAATTAAAAAAATACCCTTTATAATGAAGAACCCCCCAAAACATTTTACAAGTTTCGGATAATCAGACATTTAACAAGCTTTTAATTAAACTTTAAATGAAAAAGATAGGTTTTAAGATGACGTTTAAAACTAATGTACCGTGCGAATCACAGTACCGTACCTTTGTGTACGCGGTAAACTGTTCCATAACACTGGGGCAACTTTGCAGAACGCTCTGTCCCCGGTTGTTCGCAGTCTGACTAATGGAACTCTAAGCAGTGTAGCATCACTGGATGACCTGAGTGGGCGAACTGGTTGATTAGAATTAACGAGACTGCAAGTAGTATGGACCAGTGTACATTCTTGCTTTATATGTAATTATGAGTATCTTATATTGAATCCTGCGATGAACTGGTAGCCAATTAAGAGATTTAAGAACAGGTGTGATGTGTTCACTGCGCTTTAGTTCTGGTGAGTACCCTCGCTGCCGAGTTCTGAAGTCGCTGTAATTTTGCAATATAACCATTTGGGACACCGTACAGCAGACTATTTAATGAGTCCATCCGCGAAGGAACGGAAGCATGACTCGCGTCAGCGGCTGCAACAGCAGTAGAGATATTTTCTGGCTAATCTAATGTTGTATAGCTGATGATAGGCAGTTTTACACACTGAATTTATGTGCAATTTATAAGATAATGTTGAATCAATAATTGCTTCTAGATTGCGTATTTGATCCTTGGAAACTATTTTGCAGCCCATTAATATTGATACTTCTGTTTTCCAAGACTTTACGACGTTGCTGTACCGATGATAAAAAAAATCTGACTTATCAGCGTTAAGATTGAGTCGGTTGCAAACCATCCATTCTTGAATCTCACGGACTCAGCATTCTATTTGGTCAATCTTCCTAGAAGTGGCATTAGAAAATGGAGAGAATGACAAGTATATCTGTGTGTCATCCGCGTAAAGATGGTAACAAAGTCCGTGTTTTCTAATGGGATCACCCAAAGGTAGTGTAAAAATTCTGAATAAAACAGGTCCAAGCACAGAGTACAGCATTGTGGTACACCGCAAGATAGAGGAAGTGGACTTGAAAGTGCATACGCATACTTGAAAGTTGCATAGGCCCTATACTTTTTCCATGAGTCGATGAACACCAAAAAGAAAGGGAGTCGAGGTCTGGTGGGAACCATTGTAACAAACAAACAAAATCAGATCACGGGTCCTGAAAGGTAGGTCTATAATTGTTTTTGCCCGGGGGAGGGGTCAGGACCCCTCATATCTGCCAATGCAGTCATACTCATAGCCAAAGGAAACGTTAAGCACCACATACAATATTTCTGAATGTTACACTTGAAAATACATGTCAAAAGCCCATAAAACCCATCCTAAAAAATGTGTATGCCTAGCCTCACTCACTGATTGTCCTGAGACCTTCATTTGTCTTGGTGACCAAAAAACCGATTCCAATTAACCATTTATGCTAGTCATAACCATAATTTAATATATAGTTATATTCATAAGATACAGTCTACATTGGGAAATATTTCCGTGATTTATTAGAGTAGGATTGTGGATTGTGACTCCCGGCCCTTGGCCGGCATTTACCACGTTACAATACCTCACTAGCTGCTGTTCAGAACTAATCCTGTAAGATCGAGTAAATCCGGTATGAAGGAATGATGGGATAAGTCATGAGCTGAAGATACTGTAATGCAAGTCTAAGAAATATGATGCCATACAGAATTGACAAGAACACAGAAATTTAGAAGACCTGTCCTAGAATGTTCACTAAAAAAGTCACTACAGTAAACAACACCACACATATCCTGATAACGGAATCCCCATGTGGATATTTTATTGGTCAATATAACACATGTACAGTAAGACAGCATAGAGTTGCAAAAAGAGTTCAACCGGACGCCATTTTCTTCACTGACACACCACTGATCCAAATTTCTAACGTAATTATTAAGCTGTTTTATCTTACTTTTTCTTTGTAAATTTTAATTGATGATTAAATGTTGTTCTATAACTAACATAATGCGAGCTTTTGTGTTTTTAGTACATTTTGATGGTAATATTAGATTTTAAAATGTCTATTCCAGAAAAACTATGCAGTCATTCAGGCGTAATGAACGGTAAACTGGCGTCGTAACGACACGTCTGTGGTACTTTATAGATCATATTTTTTATAAATGATATTCTTAAATACATTCCTTAGCAAACAAAGTTTGACCATAATTTACAGAAATTTACAGTCAGCAGTGATTCCTGATAATGACATAATTAATGTCGAAATATTGAATCCCGACACGATAGCGTGCATTTCCATAATTGGAGTATGCGTTATACTATCTTATCTGAGATTAATTAGTGGACTTTAAATTTAATTATGTCTTACATATATATCATTTTGTCGATAAAATAGCATTTGTGGTGACAAAGTAAATTATGTCCTACAAAATCATGATCTTATGGTAACAGAATACATTTTGTGGCTAAAACAGCATTTTGTCGAGACAAAATGGTATTTTGTCCAGACAAAATTGTAGTTTGTCGATCGAATGTCCCAAACGGCGTCCCGTAGACTTTCCCGTAGGTTTCTCTACACGCTGTTCTCTAGCTGTGAACGTGTGACGAAACATAATAATCACATTAATATCAATGAACCCAGCTAATGGCCTACCTGTGGTGCAGTTTCCATTACAATCCCTAGCAGTGGGAGGATCGGACCCGTCGGTCGGAGCACGCACACATTGACCACAGTCGTTTCTCACGTAGCGAGGACCATCGGCTGTTTCACATTGACCAAGGCAATTGAGACGATGTTGATTCACGTTTTCTGCTACACCAGTTGTCCCACCTTAAAAATAATGATAGTAATCCTAATCATATTTACATAGTATATGTAGGCTGTCTCTTATACACATCTAGATGTGTATAAGAGACAGGTGATTTTTAAGCACATTCCGTGTTCTGATACCTGTCTCTTATACACATCTAGATGTGTATAAGAGACAGGTATATATATGTATATGTGTATGCCTATTACACGATTATTATTTGGCATACTTACCGACACACTCGCCACATAAATCTGTCCTGGCCGTCCCACCGCAGACATCGTTACAGTCTTTTGTTGGCCTAGATGCAGGCGAACCGCGGCGGCGTGATGTTTTACATTGTCCGCAGCTGTCCAACCCAGAATCCTCGTCCCTTCCTGTACTTCCGCCGACACACACCCCACATTCGTTTTCTTCCGCTTCGCCGTCGCAGACATCATTGCAGTCCATCGTGTTGACATAACCGTCGTGGCGTATGCAATGTCCACACTCATCCATCCCATAATTGTTTCGCTTACGGGTTCGCCCGCCGACACATTGCTGACAACGGTTTATAGTCGCTGTTCCGCCGCAATCTCCGTTGCAATCCACTTCTCCGTCACATTCTTTGTTTTTAATAGTATAGGAAAAACAGAAAAATAAAACAAATATACTGGTCAGAATAAATATTTTGTATACATAAAATATCATCGGCCCTATTTTTGCAACCTTTGCAACTAAGAATTTCTGTAGTTACATGTTTGATTATGATAACAGGGGTGGCGCCAGAATTTGCCAGACGGGATGGGGGTGGGGCGG
>NW_022730127.1:207402-212192 GCF_011630105.1 Anneissia japonica | reverse complement strand
CGAGGGGTCAGATCTACCCGACGAAAGCAAGTGGGCTTGGTCGAGCTTCGATTGATTAAACGTTTTCAAAAGTGGACAAGGGGAGCGAAGCCCCGAAAATTTTGAAAATTTAGGGGTTTCATAGGCTTATTTAATCGATTTTAGAGTCTACTAGTATGTAAAAAATACATACAATTTGTTTTCTCCCAGACGACTTGTGATTTTTCTCCCCGACAAGGTTGGGGGAAGCTCTCCCCGACGGGGGGTGGGGGAGCTGTCCCCGGCTCCTCGCTGGCATCACCCCGTATGATAATGTACTTTCTATTATTTTTTTTTTGTATTTTTGACGTGGTACAACACACGCTAGTAAGTAGTATGTAACATAGATAGACAACAACAACGTCGTTCATCAACATATCAATAAGATCATCAATTATAATATCGATTGAAACGTATTGTTAGTTGGATTGTTAGTTGGTGATGAAGCCTTGTCGATGCAACGGGCGAAACGTTCAAGTATTGTATGTTGTTATGGTTTCAACCTATAGAATTGATGATATTTTGAAATATTCTGAAAAACTGTAAGAACATAAATCATCATAAAAAAGGTATCGATCTGCTGAAGTGAACCGATACTGTATTTCAGATTAGTTGTGGGAAAAATAATTACTTTTACCGACATTTATCACTGGATCACATGTTTTTTACTGGGCCAAATGTTGTTTACGTAGTTCCGCATTCAGTAGCCATATCTCAATTTATATAGAACAACAAAAGTGCAACTTTCATACGATTTTTAAGCACATTCCGTGTTCTGATACAGTCGGTTAACACAAACATTCGATTTTCGTCAAGCACACTTGGTTTTCGTTTTCTCAATGAGTTACAGTAAAATTATTTCTTTGCTGCAGCTGACGGCAAAATATGTTGTACTGTACTCTATTGCAAGTCATGGTAATTTTTATTTTAAAGCAAACAAAAACGTTTTCCAAAAAAAAAAAATGATGGAGAGAAATACAAGATATTTCCCCATACCAATTAACACTACTAATGTTTTATATCATTTTAGTAGTTTGTAAATATGTGTCCGTTATGAAAAATGATATGAGACTGCTATCAAAATACACTGTTAATTTTAAGGAGTCAATTTAACTCCAAAAGTGGAGTTAATAAAAAAGGTACAGAACGACTCCTTTTCTGGAGTAATATTTACTCTCATATTTTTACTCCCCAAAGGGAGTAACATTTTATTTATTTATTTATTTATTTATTTATTTATTTATTTATTTATTTATTTATTTATTTATTTATTTATTTATTTATTTATTTATTTATTTATTTATTTATTTATTTATTTATTTATTTATTTATTTATTTATTTATTTATTTATTTATTTATTTATTTATTTATTTATTTATTTATTTATTTATTTATTTATTTATTTATTTATTTATTTATTTATTTATTTATTTATTTATTTATTTATTTATTTATTTATTTATTTATTTATTTATTTATTTATTTATTTATTTATTTATTTATTTATTTATTTATTTATTTATTTATTTATTTATTTATTTATTTATTTATTTATTTATTTATTTATTTATTTATTTATTTATTTATTTATTTATTTATTTATTTATTTATTTATTTATTTATTTATTTATTTATTTATTTATTTATTTATTTATTTATTTATTTATTTATTTATTTATTTATTTATTTATTTATTTATTTATTTATTTATTTATTTATTTATTTATTTATTTATTTATTTATTTATTTATTTATTTATTTATTTATTTATTTATTTATTTATTTATTTATTTATTTATTTATTTATTTATTTATTTATTTATTTATTTATTTATTTATTTATTTATTTATTTATTTATTTATTTATTTATTTATTTATTTATTTATTTATTTATTTATTTATTTATTTATTTATTTATTTATTTATTTATTTATTTATTTATTTATTTATTTATTTATTTATTTATTTATTTATTTATTTATTTATTTATTTATTTATTTATTTATTTATTTATTTATTTATTTATTTATTTATTTATTTATTTATTTATTTATTTATTTATTTATTTATTTATTTATTTATTTATTTATTTATTTATTTATTTATTTATTTATTTATTTATTTATTTATTTATTTATTTATTTATTTATTTATTTATTTATTTATTTATTTATTTATTTATTTATTTATTTATTTATTTATTTATTTATTTATTTATTTATTTATTTATTTATTTATTTATTTATTTATTTATTTATTTATTTATTTATTTATTTATTTATTTATTTATTTATTTATTTATTTATTTATTTATTTATTTATTTATTTATTTATTTATTTATTTATTTATTTATTTATTTATTTATTTATTTATTTATTTATTTATTTATTTATTTATTTATTTATTTATTTATTTATTTATTTATTTATTTATTTATTTATTTATTTATTTATTTATTTATTTATTTATTTATTTATTTATTTATTTATTTATTTATTTATTTATTTATTTATTTATTTATTTATTTATTTATTTATTTATTTATTTATTTATTTATTTATTTATTTATTTATTTATTTATTTATTTATTTATTTATTTATTTATTTATTTATTTATTTATTTATTTATTTATTTATTTATTTATTGTTAAGGCAAATTTTACAGATTTTAAGTATTATTTCAATTGTTCATTTTATTATTATTTTACGTGTAATCGGAATAGTGCATTAGGATGAAAGTGAACCAAAGTGATTTGGTTCACTTTTAGGAATCCTGTCTCGGCCTGTTTCAGATTTGTTATGCATTTATTTTGTTGTATTGTAACCGGTAGTTGTTTTTTATGTATTTATTGAGACAAAATAAATGAGATGAAAATACATACTGTATAAGCAAAATTATAAATAATGAATTATTATAAATTATGAACTTAAGAATAACAAAGAAAATAATTTAGAAAATAATAATATACAAGATCAAATTTGTTAGCGTTGGCTGGTCTTTAAAATGTCAATATAGAATACTAATACACGCTAAACAATGTTTCCTTAAATTACGTCAGTTTATAAATTAAATTATTTATTATTTACGAGTCCTCTTCGATCAATTTAACTTAAAATCCATCTTTTCAATTCAATATAGGCTGATAATGATTGAATATTGTGTTAGATTCATTGTTCATAAAATTACAGTGATGGCAACCACTGTTATAGGGTAGCTAAATTTGCTAATCAAATCCTTTCTTTACGTTAGTCTATTGTGTTTAATAAGTAATTTATATTTTAGGAAATGTTGTATATTTTGTTTTAATTTTTTTTTTAATTGTGTTTTCCTTTTGCATGTTTTATTAATATGTCAAGTTTTTCACTCTTATGCCAGAATTGATTGGTCTCAGTTTTAATATGAGATTGTGAATAAAGAACTACCGTACTACTAGATAATATTAATAATAAGTAGCAATAATATGGAATAATAATAAAGAATACTAATAAGTAATAATAATAATATTAATTACAATTACATTAATAACAATATTAATATTAATAACAATATTAATGATAATAATACCATACTAGTAATAGTGATACAAATTATGATAATAAAAATAAATATAATAATGATAATATTGGTAATAATACATACGGTTGACTTATATACCTCAAATTAGACACATATCGAGACATTTTACCTTTGCAAACACACAAATCGCAGCCATTCTCGTCCTGTTGGTGACCGTGCTCACAATAGATCCTGCACAAGACTTCTGGACATAAAGGGTTCTCTGTTCGCAATTTTAATAATTGTAGAAATACAATGATAGTTATTTACTGTATACTTTGAAATTCGGTCTAAAATTATAAGAAAGCTATAACATTTCTAAGGATGAATGTCATCGTGTTCTAAGGTTTATGTTGTCAAATTATAAAACGAGACAATGTTTAGACTAAGACATAGTCTTGATTAAGAAAACCAGAATAGACAATAGAGAGACAGAAACTCGATTTTACATGCAAGGGATGAAACAAATTAAACAATTATAAAAAGTGAAAAAAATAAATGAATTCAGACTCACTACAAACATGTCCACAGCCATTTGAGCAACATTTCATAGAACCTTCGCAATCGTTGTCACTAGAGCACATTTCAGAGCAAATTCCAACGGTGCCATCTTCAGGTGCAGGACAGGAACCCTCTTTTAAATAACAAGGATGGAAATAATGATTTAACTATAGCAGGCCCTACTGCAAATCATGTTAATGTTAATTTTAATGCACAGTCTGTTTTCAAACTCTAAGATGGAATATTATTGTTCCATGCGTTGTCAATTAAAATTGATACTTTTACCCTTTACAAATAATTATGTATGTGATTAATATTTATCTTTATATGTATATATTTCTATTAGTTTTATATTTCTATTTTTGTTAAACTTCAATTTGTATTTTATCATTTGTAATTTGCAGATTGCAATTAAAGAGTATTTGTATTTGTATTTTGTTTGTATTTGATTAATAGTGTAGTACATTATACTGTATCTTACAAACACACCGACAGGAGAGTATATTATTGTTAGTATATTATCATTATCAGCAGCAGCAGCTGCATCAGCATCATCATCATTATCATTATATTATTATTATTATTATTATTATTATTATTATTATTATTATTATTATTATTATTATTATTATTAATATTATTATTATTATCATCGTCATTATCATAATTATTATTATTATTATTATTAATATTATTATTATTATCATCTTCA
>NW_022730127.1:201866-206819 GCF_011630105.1 Anneissia japonica | reverse complement strand
ATATATATATAGTCATCGAAAAATTATGTTTAGTTGCATTCTTGAGGTCTAATGGATTATGGGTATTCAGATCGTATTTTTTCCATTTATTTTATTTCTGAAAAAAAACCGCATTGAAACAGTTTGTACTATGCTATCAACAAACCTATTCCCATTATGCCTACTTTTACTCTAATGAATAACAATTCCATTAAGCATATCTTAATCCATCGTGTTTAACTTGTTGAATTTTTCTCATTATAATGTCGAGCAAAAATGCAATATCGAAATATCAAATTTCCTTTATTGTTGAATATTACTTTTTTTATAAATAGGTAGGCGTGTGTCGGTAGCCTTGAATTGTACAGTTTACGTCTAAGTGAGAGATTTACACAAGATATTACGTAGTCATGTGCGTCGGCTGGGTGAGTCGGGGGATTGGAGACGGAATCCTCTTCCCCTATGGTAGAAAATTAGTTCAAGAAGTGGGTTAAAATACTAAAAATGACAAATAGGTTTTTATTGAAATAGGTATTTAGTTCGGAATCCTGGAATTTAGTTCAACATTCTCCCTTTTCCGCACCCTTCAGGCCGAAACCAGTCTATATAATGAATATAAAGTAACATATACTGTAGATAACATTTGACCTTAAACGGCTTTATTGATGTTTAATTGTTTTATACAAGTAGGTGGGAAAGGGATTCGAGATTTTTAAATTCTTTAAAAAAATATATGTATCATTTGTTTTAGCATTATTATTTGAAAAAATGACAAAAAAAATCGTAAATAGAAAGGAAATGCGTAAATAAATAGTACATTATAATACATGACATTTGGTTGAGTTAAAGTTCTTTTTGTAGCAAGTCGGTTTTAAAGAGTATTCATTTATAAGGCATTTAATCCTTTCAATGTGTTAATATAAGAAAGTTACCTAAGCTACGGTGAAAATATCAATATCTTAATGAAAAAAGTGGTTTAACTAGCATATAAAAATAAGTAGTAAAACTAAAAGCCCTACAGATATGAAAAACATTAATGTAACGGTAAATTGCGAAATACGAAATCGTCTCTATATGCGTTAATAAACTGCAGCCAAGTTTACGTCTAAGTAAACAAAAGCACAAAAACAAAAGGAAGAATTAAGTACAAAACCAAACGAAAGTGAATCAAGTTCAGAATGAAAATAAAGAGAAAAGATGGAATTTGTGCCGCGACTTAAAGACTGCCAATGATGGAGAGTCACGCACAATCTTGGTTCTTCCAACGCTTGGGATCAGCCACAATAAAAGAACTATTCCCACAATTCTTAAGGTGTCCAATCGGACAGTTATGAATAGTAGTTGAAGATGAGGTAGACCTAAGTCTGTGGGTCCGAACAGCAGAATGTAGAGAGCAAGTTAATTCGTAGATAAATATGTAACCAATAATGGATACGATTAAGAATTGATTGAATTTTTTAATGATTATATTTTCTATTGCAGTTGTAATGCAAACCTTTAAAGTTCAGTCCGTTTCAGTAATTTCATGCTTCAACAGTGTAATTTAAGTTTTGAAATGACTTGGTAATTAGGGGCCAAATTTGCAACGCTCGTACCTCACTACCAGATTTTGAGAAGATCTTAATTCTTATCGACTAGGTTGTAATGTTCTTTACAAAGCACTTAACCTAACGGAATAGGCGCTATATAGATACTAAAATAACAAGTAACAAGTTTATCCTATATTATTTATTTACATCATAAGGGTCATACATTTTAAATCTGGGATCCCCAATCCACCCCACATCTGCATAACCGTTTAAACATGGCTTTTTATGAAATTAGATTCATTACCAACGCGGTTCGGTCTAATTTCCTGATAGTGAATTTAATTATTAAATTTCATTTGTGGTTTAAAACAAAAGAAGTTAAAAATATTTGAGACCTATTTACATGGATTTATGTTACAGTTTATGTAGCCTGCCATGGTGCAGGCTAAGAGATATTATCGCATTGTTGTCCCGTGAGCATGGACCAAGAAAGGCGACTAGTATTACATTCACTTTTATTATTCTAAAATCTTAATCATGTTTCTTAAATTTATCTGACTAGGCTTAGATAAAAAATATTGACATAAAAGATTCTTAGTAAGCCTATTCTTTACAGTTTCCTAAAGAACTAAGTCCACTCTAGGCTAGGCCTAGCCGGTCGCTAGCCGGTCATTCGAGAATTAAGCAAGGGTAGGGGTGGTGGTGATTGACTTCGATTTTAAATTCAATCCGATTCCTTTCATTTGCTACATAAGCCATCAAGAGTCAATATCCGCACAAAGAAACAAAATAAAACAATACAATGGTAATTATGCATTACGGGGTAGGGACGTTACCCCACTAAGGTCCAAATGACCTGCATACCCCAATCCTAATCAAATTATGCATCAAGGATATAAGGGCGTGATTTACTTTCTCAATTGTGCAAGTTCCTCCCTGTTCCCCTTCTATTTCGCTTTCCCGGAGCCGCCACTGATAATGATAAATTAAGTAAGTCTTTATGTTTGTGAAATCAAAATGCTAACTAATGTTTTGTTGCTCCCTATCTCTCTAGTCCTCTTTGATCGTAAATTAGACGGTAGTATTTCCACTTAACAATAGTGCAGTCGCAACATTACTTATATAAAATGAAATTCAAAAAGAGGAGAAAAGGAAAAACCTCTTGATTGATTTTAAAAGTACTGTACATGAAAAGAGGCTAAATTAATGACTGGTTTAAGTTTATTTTACTTTCCATGGTTCGAATACGTTACACGCTAATCAGTAGATAATAAATCATTATTTTTATGAATGTTGGTTTGCACGAAGTATACAACCGGGCATAATTATGATTACCAGGGTAACTTTAGAAACTTTTTATGATGAGTATTTCAGTGTCAGATTCAAGGGGCCCAGCCGTCTGACCCTCTCTATATTTTTTTTCGAAATTTAAAAGTGGATCGACGGATCAACGCCCTTGGACGTACGCAACGAGTGGACGATTGTACACTAAAATTTACGATGCCGCACTTACGTGTTGATCCACGATCGTCGGTTCGCTTGCTCACTGGGATATCTTCGTTCATCGCACCTGGTCGTCTGCTATTTCCTCTGTCATTTATTCTGGTGGACTCAGTTGGACGCTGTTCGGTTCTAGATTCATGTTCAGACCTTGGAATTGAGTCACCATTGCTCCCAATTTCACTTCTTGTATTCATGGCATCAGGTCGCATTGGGTTAGTTGGATCATGAGGTGGATTTGATCTAAAAGACTCGGTAACATTCTTGAGTTTTCTTGGTTTTCCAATTTCATCTCTCGGACCATCATCCAATCCATCAGATCCACTTACGTCTATTTCCTGAGTGAAAGCAGTTGCATCACTGTCATTCTTGGGCTTTCTTGTACTACCTATGGGCCGGGCGAATGGCGGGCCATCTACTGAAGGAGGATGAGTCGGCAATCGGTCTCTCAAATTTTCCCGTGACTCCACGACTACAGTACTTATGATAGTAATGAGCAAGCAATACGACAATGATGTCTGAAATTTAGCAATGGACATAATTTCAAACCGACCTAATAACGATCATGTATTTAGAGAAATAGCCAAATAGAGTACAGTATAGGCTACTTCGTCGATCTCCGTGGACTGTTGACTATTCTTCGTCTGATTATGTCGTTTTCGGGTAATTGGTAATCGATATTGTACTATGTCATCTTTGGTCTGACACATGAGCGCAACTCACGTGAAAAAATTTAAAAGGAAATCATTGGTCAATGCCTATAAGTTAATCAAGCGCTCTGTCAATCATCAATCACGACGCTATTCATAATTGCATGCAATGTAGGCCTATTGCCACGTTAAAAAAAATGTTTAAAATTAAGACGTAGATTTTTTTTTTTATCGTTATAGAATTAAAAATATAGGTCTTGACTATATTGTAATGACAATAATATAAATAAAATTTATGATTATGATAACAATAAAATATTAAAACGACAAAAACCGATAATAATTATGATAATGATGATGCGATACAATAAAACATTATAACATTAAAAACTGATTATGGATTATAATAATGATAGTGGTATTGGTGATACGATAAAAGCACTCCATTGAACACCTCTATTAAAGGAAACATAAATAATTTTTTAAAACTATGTCCGGTTTCTATATTGGGGGACACCCTAATTATCAGTTATTTTTGGCCCTAAACTTATCCCTTAATTGGGATTCTACTATAATTATAATAACAGTACAGGTGCACTACTATATAAAAACAATAAAATACCGTAAATAATAACAATAATAATAATAATAACAATACTAAAATAATAATAATAATAATAATAATAATACAGTCTGTGGAGCAGTGCATAGCAATTAATAATGGCACAACTATTCATGGAACAAAAAGTTGAATGTTTTTGTAATTGATTAGTTATTGACATTGTTTAATGCTAATTTGTAAAGGCTCGCTGTTTTTCCTTTTGTGGGATTTTATTTGTACGGAGTGCCTGTTTTGTTATGTTTTAAAAAATGAATAAAAGAAAACATTGCGAAAAAATAATAATAATGATAAAAATAATAAAATAATAATAATAATATAATAATAATATTGTTATTATTATTATTATCATTATATTTATTATTATTATTATTATTATTATTATTATTATTATTATTATTACTAGAAATTGCAAATTGCAAGTGAAGTGCTGCGAAGAACTGCATATAAATGTTCTTCGAACAAAATTATTTATGCGAGTCAAGTGAAAATAATGAATAATAAAACTATAACAAATAATATGACACACGAACCATTGTCTATATTATAACACTTCTCATTGGGTAACAAAGTCATAATTTTTCATTTTTGTCAAAAAGTGTCTATAGTGTGGTGAATTATGGTTTAGGTTTTTTTTAATAAAGTTTCAAAAATTTCTATGTATGTGGAAAATGTA
>NW_022730127.1:195645-201560 GCF_011630105.1 Anneissia japonica | reverse complement strand
TTCCCCTCGTCGTTCATCCGATGAATTGTGACGTCCTGGTCTAGAATTAATTGTACCGTTGCCTCCATTATTGTTTTGTCGTCCATTTGATGAACCACTTCCTCGATCTTCCCCTCGTCGTTCATCCGATGAATTGTGACGTCCTGGTCTAGAATTAATTGTACCGTTGCCTCCATTATTGTTTTGTCGTCCATTTGATGAACCACTGCCTGGAGATGGAGGAGATCCATGATCACCTCTATCTTGCCCTTGTCGTCCATCCGATGAATTGTGACGTCCTGGTCTAGAAGTAAGTGTACCGTTGCCTTCATTACCTCTATCTTCTCTTTGTCGTCCATTACCTGTAAATGTAATTAATATACGTTTTCAGTCAAACGTCTTTGGTTGAGTCGAATTTAAAATAACAATTAATGTGACAGGGGCTTTTATACACCTCTCTATGGCCTGTATGGCAAACATACGTCTGGTGTATCAAATTCAAAGGGCGTTTTTATAGTTTGCAAAAACGGTGAGGACGGGACAGTGAAGCTTGGAATAAAAACGTTCTTATATAGCAAGGTAGAAAGGTCGAAAACTGGGTACTGCGTAAAATAAATGAGGAAATCATTCTGAAGAATGAATGTAAGGGATCGTTAAAGAACATAGAAAGAATATAATGAATATCAGTAATGTAATCTGGAGAAAAAGTATTGAAAGAAATGTAGGTACGTTACCTAGCTGAAGGCAGATGGTTAAACATGTAAATATTATGAAGTCCCACAACTGATTGAATATGAGATTTGTAGACGACTACAGATTGAAGGCTAAGTAAGTACCGTTTTTGGGGATTTATAGAAATCGGTAGTGTAAATTTCCTGAAATAGAGAAAACTTGTACATGACAGGTATTTTAATCTATGTTACCACGGGCTAGAATAAAATTTACAAATTATATTTTCACAGAGTCATTTATTTTTAAGTTAACATTTTGTATTTTTTTTTATAATAGATTAAATCTCAGAAACTAGGTTTACAATTGGAACTTTTAGAATTAAGTTTAGAAGCTACACCAAGTAGCTTCTAAATGATTGCTAATATTAATTTTGTGTGCAAATATTAGGAGCAGTCATATTGGATAACTGGTATAGTCATTTAATTTAAGTTCCATATTATATTATTTGCCTGTTAAAGCCTACACGCGGCGGCCGGCTCTGTTAAACCACACTAAACGCTCTGCAACAACAACAACAACAACAACAATAATATTATTATTATTAGTATTATTATTATTATTATTATTATTATTATTATTATTATTATTATTATTATTACTAATATTATTATTACTAATTATTACTTCACCAAACAAACCGATTCAGCACATCAAGTCAAAATCTGCGACAACAACGCTACAGTCAATCAACTTAAAATATTTCCATTCTACTGTAACCTGCAGACGTATCTACAGAGAAACTTCACCATTATGGCAAACACCATCAATTTTCCAGAGATATGGGAGATAATATCACCCTCTTCCAACAAACTCACTGCGAGACTGAAACTTTTAGCTGGTTGAAGACGGATCTTTCACTGTGAATTTGGACTTCAACTAACGAATAAGACAGTTGTCATTGTTTTTTGCCTGTTAAGTATTTATTATCTATCTATCTATCTATTTATGTATTTTTTAATTTAAATTTTCCACTTTGTATGTTTATATTCATATCAGTATATTCTCCGTAAGTTGAAGTTGAAATAGTTATCACTTCATTAGTCCATGATGATATGCTGTTGAAATATTTTGTATTAATATTTAGTATTTTTCTTGATGTCTCGACCCTTCGTTTGCGCGTATTAATTCTTTTGATTTTGTTTTGAATCGTTATATTCAAAATAGTTGTACATTATTTTTCTGTATATTTGAATAATAAAAGCGACTTTTTAAAAACAAATAATTATGATTATTCTTCTTATTATTATTATCATTATTATTATTATTATTATTATTATTATTATTATTATTATTATTGTTAGAATAATAATAAAAATAATAATAATAATAATAATTTATTATTATTATTATTGAAATATTATTATTTACATTTCCAAGACACCCGAATACCATAGAACTAATTATTTTCATGATAAATATTTATATTTTTTTTATTTATATATTTATTATATTCTTTGTAATAACTTACTTAAATTGCTTGTTGAGTGTGTACATCCTCCTGTTCCTTGTATTGTCTTTTTTTTAAATGTTCGATCCCTCCTGTTTATATAGCCACTTGTCTAGTGTCTAGGGGGTTGTTTTTTCTCGTTTTATTCAAGTAATTGTACTTTATTTTTCTGTATATTTTCATTAAATTTATTTTTGAAAACAATATTTTTTATGATTATTTTCCTTATTGTTGTTATTATTACGGTTATTGTTGTTTATTATTACTACTAATTTTATTATTAGGCCTACTAATATTATTTTCACTAATATTGTTATTTACGTTATTTTACATTATGTCTTACCTTGTAGGGTGCTTACAATCGGTCGTCTAGTTGGGCCCGCAGTGCTATCATCTTGTCCGGAAACCAAAGTTGAACCGATGCACATAAACACGAGGAATAATTCAAAGGAAAACATAGCACAAGACCCCATCTTTAAATATTAATACGTCTTACTGTGAAGGTGAGCTGCCTCAGAATAATGAATATTGGCTAATAACCATTTTATTATATCTCTAACAATACATCAATAAATTCAAAAAGGTTAAAGTGAATAGATAATCGATTTTACCATAGAGATATACATATTGGGTAATATAGCTATTAATCGAAGTTAATGATACAGCAATTCTACAAGCACTGTAGTATAGCATAAATCAATATGACACCTTCTCATCTTAATTTAATCTCAAGTTAAGTTTTCTTTTATTGAACAATATGTATTTTACTAGTTAAAGTTAAGATACAATATTTATTTCACTGTAAAGTTAGATATTTGTACGACACACTTTTTAAGTGCCACCTATGTAAATGGTATAATTTATCCATTCAAGCAACTAATGCAATGAACTGTAAATCAGATCTGAATTCCTTCCCAACTTAAGAGCTCAAAAACATTGGTTAAGGCATCGAATCCCAGTTTTTTCACACTCGCAGATTTCTTTTCTTCATTTATAATGGAACACTGAGCCGGGAAAAACTGTACTGTATACTTATTTAAACGTGTATGTACGGGTGTGTGTGTGTGTGTGTGCGTGTGTGTGTGTATGTACATGTAGGCCTATATATCAAGTTTTCTTTTATTTAACAATATGTAATTTACTGGTTATACGTTAAGATACAATATGTATTCCACTAATTAAGGTAAGATACAATGCATTTCTATAAGATATTTGTACTACGCACTTGTTAAGTGCCACAAATTTAAATAGTAGGCCTATAATTTATCTATTCAAGAAACTAAATGCAATGTATTGTTGGTCGATTACAATGTACCGTATAACGTTGCATATCATTAATCACAGACAAGTATCATATTATTTACATCTCACATTAGTAGTAGTAGTAGTAGTAGTAGTTACCTAGGCCTATTAATAACCCTGGGTGAAGAGAGGCACGGTAGGTGAGTGCCTTCTCTACGACGGCCATACTGGTACGCCTTCGGCCAAAATAGAATTATTCGAACTGATGCTCTTGGATAACATTTTATTACCATTGTTTTACCTTGCGGATATTAATTAAATTGGTCAAGTAAACTTGTTATCGGAGCTTCAGGGACTTTACCCTCTGGATCTCACTGGAGATTCAGGGGGAACTTCAAAGAAAACCTTAGACATGGCTTTGTAGATGCATTGCCAAATTGTATCTCAGCAAATCACATATATGATAATTCAAAACAATGACTCCTTGAATGCAACTTCATTATAATCATAAATATTATACGTGGAACTGTCACGTTGGTGAAGTAGGTTTGGATGTTGGATGTGTATAGACGACACAAGACAACAGCCGATTTTGTGTATAACTGTAATTTATTAAATTGAGTAATCAAGTGAAAAATTCAAAGTTGAAAGTATAAAAACACTTGTTTCGGAAAGAGTATAAAAATAATGGTTGCCCTTTGAGGTGCACTACTATATAAAAACAATAACATACCGTAAATAATAACAATAATAATAATAATAATAACAATACTAAAATAATAATAATAATAATAATAGTAATAATAATAATAATAATAATAATAATACAGTCTGTGGATTGCATAGCAATTAATAATTGCACAACTATTCATGGAACAAAAAGTTGAATGTTTTTGTAATCGATTAGTTATTGACATTGTTTAATGCCAATTTGTAAAGGCTCGCTGTTTTTCCTTTTTTTGTGTGATTTTATTTGTACGGAGTGCCAGTTTTGTTATGTTTTAAAAACTGAATAAAATAAAACATTGCGAAAAAATAATAATAATGATAAAAATAATAAAATAATAATAATAATAATATAATAATAATATTGTTATTATTATTGTCATTATATTATTATTATTATTATTATTATTATTATTATTATTATTATGATTATTATTATTATTATTGATGACAATAATACATTGATATGCACCAAAAGAACCAAAAGAACATGATCTTAAAATTGTTCTTGATAAAAACATACTACCTTCGCTGATGGTTGTATAAACATACTGTTTTACGTTTCTTTGTTTTGAAAAATATGAAGCCTATCATACCGTTTTCAAGAAAATGTAATTGCCAACAATCCGACGCATATTATTGCGAGTGTTGATTTTTGCTACTAAAAAATTTTACTGTTAGCAATGTAATAAATAGGTAGATTTACAAGGCGCAAGTACACAAAGTATCTAAGCGCCAGGTAGAACTAGACAACAGACAAGATGAAAGTAATAATTTAAAAAAAGCAGAATAAAACAAACTAGGTCTTTCCTAGAATATACCAAAATAGAAAACCACAGAAACAGAGTGGATGGAATAAAAACTATTCTGCCCCACCATGACAAAAGGAAGCTACTTACGTTTTCATAGTTTTGAGTAATTACGTACGTTTTCTGGAAATTTTAATTTAATAATCAGTACGGTACCTGATAATACGCGCCAAGGGTAATGATTAATGATAAGTATATAATTTTATTTTATCATAAATAGGAACTGTTAGGCCTATTTACTTTACAAAAACACATTTAGGAATATGTAGACACAAAGATAAGTATAATTTCCCTCGCTCCTACCGTTTTGTCTTCCATTTGATGAACCGCTGCCTCGAGATGGAGGAGATACACGATCACCTCGATCTTCATCTCGTCGTCCATCCGATGAAGTGTGACGTCCTGGTCTAGAAGTAATTGTACTGTCTCCGCCATTACCGTTTTGTCGTCCATTTGATGAGCCGCTGCCTCGAGATGGAGGAAATACACGATCACTTCTATCTTCCACTTGTCGTCCATCCGATGAATTGTGACGTCCTGGTCTAGAAGTAATTGTACCGTTTCCCCCATTACCGTTTTGTCGTCCATTTGATGAACCACTGCCTCGATCTTCCCCATGTCGGTTGTCGGATGAATTGTGACGTCCTGGTCTAGAAGTAATTGTACCGTTGCCCCCATTACCGTTTTGTCGTCCATTTGATGAACCACTGCCTCGATCTTCTCCTCCTCGATCATCCGATGAATTGTGACGTCCTGGTCTAGAATTAATTGTACCGTTTCCTCCATTATTGGTTTGTCGTCCATTTGATGAACCACTTCCTCGATCTTCCCCTTGTCGTTCATCCGATGAATTGTGACGTCCTGGTCTAGAATTAATTGTACCGTTGCCTCCATTATTGTTTTGTCGTCCATTTGATGAACCACTTCCTCGATCTTCCCCTCGTCGTTCATCCGATGAATTGTGACGTCCTGGTCTAGAA
>NW_022730127.1:182224-195398 GCF_011630105.1 Anneissia japonica | reverse complement strand
TGCAGGTACGTTACCTAGCTGAAGGCAGATGGTTAAACATGTAAATATTATGAAGTCCCACAACTGATTGAATATGAGATTTGTAGACGACTACAGATTGAAGGCTAAGTAAGTACCGTTTTTGGGGATTTATAGAAATCGGTAGTGTAAATTTCCTGAAATAGAGAAAACTTGTACATGACAGGTATTTTAATCTATGTTACCACGGGCTAGAATAAAATTTACAAATTATATTTTCACAGAGTCATTTATTTTTAAGTTAACATTTTGTATTTTTTTTTTTTATAATAGATTAAATCTCAGAAACTAGGTTTACAATTGGAACTTTTAGAATTAAGTTTAGAAGCTACACCAAGTAGCTTCTAAATGATTGCTAATATTAATTTTGTGTACAAATATTAGGAGCAGTCATATTGCAGAAAATTAGTATTAAAATGTAACTACTTAATTTTAGTCAACCGTTTTGCTGTCAAAACTGATTGGTTTAAGCTTCTGTTGACAAAGAAATTATATTTCTCGAGAACAGAATAGAGGAGTGAATATAATTTAGAACATTTATTTTACCATAGTGCTCCATTTTAACCAATTCACACTACGATTCGTTGATGCAATAATGAAACAAAAGCTTGAATCAAGGTCGAGGGACATTTCATGAGCAGTTTGGTGCACAGATGACAAAGAAATCTTAAAAGTGATAAAAATGAACAACATGAGTTAGGCCTAATACATAGGCTAATGATGATTGTGAATTCTTTGAAATGAGATCAGCAAAGCAAAGGCAAAAGAAGAATGTGATAAAAGGGTAATTATAAACATAAGACGACAACTAAAAGAAGTACAAAGTTTGAAGTATTTAGGGAACATGATAACACAAGCTGGAAGAAGCGGCAGAAGTATGAAGTAGGCCTACCGCATAGTAACTAGGAAGGATTTTTTTTTTACTAGGAAGTTTAAATAAATATTAAGAATATTAAAACACGTTTTACAGTGTTGTTTTGTCAGAGAGCTGTTGCTGGACCTTGAGGAATGAAAAGAAAGATCAGTTGAACGCTTTTGATATGTGGATTTGAAGAAAATTTATAAATTTGAAGATAAATAGGGAGGTACTGTATAACGAAGGGTAGACCTAAATGAAGAGACAGTGCTGAATAAAAATGATGAAAAGAGAAAAGTGGGTTGATCATATACTTACATTAAACGGTTAACTGAAAGTCTTTTGAAGAAAGATTTGAAAAGAAGAGAAGAAAATTGGAGGGCGGAAATAAAGGAGATGATGACTTGGAATGTGCAACTTTGCTGTGATCAAGAGGAAGACAATTTACATTAAATGGAGGAACTATTAGCAACTAACGCATACGAAAAAATATTTCAATAAGTAGTTCTCATTAATTTTTTTTTATTGATAATGTGTTCGTGTGTGTAATTATGTACAGCTTATTGGGGTATTCTTCTGAAATTCTGATTTAAGCTATTTTGACGATTTTTGTCGGTACCTTTTAATTAGTCCTAGTGCATGCCTATGGATAACTGGTATAGTCATGTAATTTAAGTTCCACATTTTATTATTTGCCTGTTAAAGCCTACACGCGGCGGCCCTGTTAAACCACACTAAACGCTCTGCTGAACCTATTCAGCACATTAAGTCCAAATATGCGACAACAACGCCACAGTAAACCAACC
Organism: Anneissia japonica; assembly: GCF_011630105.1. NCBI lineage: Eukaryota > Metazoa > Echinodermata > Crinoidea > Comatulida > Comatulidae > Anneissia > Anneissia japonica. Next base: position 193,718 of record NW_022730127.1, on the reverse strand, counting down.
TAATAATAATAATAATAATAATAATAATAATAATAATAATAATATTATTATTATTATTATTATTATCATTATTATTATTATTATTATTATTATTATTATTTTTATTATTATTATTATTATTATTATTATTATTATTATTATTATTATTATTACTAATATTATTATTACTAATATTATTATTACTAATTATTACTTCACCAAACAACCAATTCAGCACATCAAGTCAAAATCTGCGACAACAACGCTACAGTCAATCAACTTAAAATATTTACATTCTACTGTAACCTGCAGACGTATCTACAGAGAAACTTCACCATTATGGCAAACACCATCAATTTTCCAGAGATATGGGAGATAATATCACCCTCTTCCAACAAACTCACTGCGAGACTGAAACATTTAGCTTGTTGAAGACGGATCTTTCACTGTGAATTTGGACTTCAACTAACGAATAAGATAGTTGTCATTGTCTTTTGCCTGTTAAGTATTTATTATCTATCTATCTATTTATGTATTTTTGTAATTTAAATTCTCCTCTTTGTATGTTTATATTCATATCACTATGTTCCTTGTAAGTTGAAGTTGAAATAGTTATCACTTCATTAGTCCATGATGATATGCTTTTGAAATATTTTGTATTAATTGTTAGTATTTTTCTTGACGTCTCGACCATTCGTTTGCGTTTGCGTATTAATTCTTTTGATTTTGTTTTGAATCGTTATATTCAAAATAGTTTAGATAGTACATTATTTTTCTGTATATTTGAATAATAAAAGCGACTTTTTAAAAACAAATAATAATGGTTATTCTTCTTATTATTATTATCATTATTATTACTATTATTATTAATATTATTATTATTATTATTATTGTTCTTATAATAATAAAAATAATAATAATAATAATAATTTATTATTATTATTATTGAAATATTATTATTTACATTTCCAAGACACCCGGATACCATAGAACTAATTATTTTCATAATAAATATTTATATTTTTATTATCTATATATTTATTATATTCTTTGTAATAACTTACTTAAATTGCTTGTTGAATGTGTACATTCTCCTCTTCCTTGTATTGTCTTTTTTTCATGTATCGATCCCTCCTGTTTATATAGCCACTTGTCTGGTGTCTAGGGAGTTGTTTTTTCTCGTTTTATTCAAGTAATTGTACTTTATTTTTCTGTATATTTTCATAAAATTTATTTTTGAAAACAATATTTTTTATGATTATTTTCCTTATTGTTGTTGTTATTATTACTGTTATTGTTGTTTATTATTACTAATAATTTTATTATTAGGCCTACTAATAGTATTTTCACTAATAATGTTATTTACGTTATTATACATTATGTCTTACCTTGTAGGGTGCTTACAATCGGTCGTCTAGTTGGGCCCGCAGTGCTATCATCTTGTCCAGAAATCAAAGTTGAACCGATGCACATAAACACGAGGAATAATTCAAAGGAAAAAATAGCATAAGACCCCATCTTTAAATATTAATACGTCTTACTGTGAAGTTGAGCTGCCTCAGAATAATTAAAATTGGCTTAAAAGGTTAAAGTGAATAGATAATCGATTTTACCATAGAGATATACATATTGGGTAATATAGCTATTAATCTAAGTTAATGATACAGCAATTCTACACGCACTGTAGTATAGCATAAATCAATATGACACCTTCTCATCTTAATTAATTAATAAATCTTTTGTGTTATTTCTAATGTAAGAAAGTATAATACATACAAGTATTGAATTGCAGCCTATAATGTTGGATTGGGATTCAAAATTTCGACATTATTTATGTCGTCATTAGGAATGAAAAATTATCCATAATTACAAGCTTATATACAACAAATACCAAAGTGTTTAACCAATCAAAACATTATCTTTAGTAGATGACATATACATTTATATATATAATATATATATAATATATATATATATATATATATATATATATAAGATAAGTTTTCTTAGACAGATATAAGATAAGTTTTCTTTTATTGAACAATATGTATTTTACTAGTTAAGTTAAGATACAATATTTATTTCACTGTAAAGTTAGATATTTGTACGACACACTTTTTAAGTGCCACCTATGTAAATGGTATAATTTATCCATTCAAGCAACTAATGCAATGAACTGTAAATCAGATTTGAATTCCCAACTCAAGAGCTCAAAAACATTGGTTAAGGCATCGAATCCCAGTTTTTTCACACTCGCAGATTTCTTTTCTTCATTTATAATGGAACACTGAGCCGGGAAAAACTGTACTGTATACTTATCCAAACGTGTATATGCGGGGGTGGGTGGGTGTGTGTGTATGTACATGTAGGCCTATATATAAAGTTTTCTTTTATTTAACAATATGTAATTTACTGGTTATACGTTAAGATACAATATGTATTCCACTAATTAAGGTAAGATACAATGCATTTCTATAAGATATTTTTACTACGCACTTGTTAAGTGCCACAAATTTAAATGGTAGGCCTATAATTTATCTATTCAAGAAACTAAATGCAATGTATTGTTGGTCGATTGCAATGTACCGTATAATAACGTTGCATATCATTAATCACAGAAAAGTATCATATTATTTACATCTCACATTAGTAGTAGTAGGTACCTAGGCCTATTAATAACCCTGGGTGAAGAGAGGTACGGTAGGTGAGTGCCTTCTCTACGACGGCCATACTGGTACGACTTCGGCCGAAATAGAATTATTCGAACTGATGCTCTTGGATAACATTTTATTACCATTGTTTTACCTTGCGGATATTAACTAAATTGGTCAAGTAAACGTGTTATCGGAGCTTCAGGGACTTTACCCCCTGGATCTCACTGGAGATTCAGGGGGAACTTCAAAGAAAACCTTAGACATGGCTTTGTAGATGCATTGCCAAATTGTTCGCGCTGTATCTCAGCAAATCAAATATATCATAATTTAAAACAATGACTCCTTGAATGCAACTTTATCATAATCATAACGTTTATACGTGGAACTGTCACGTTGGTGAAGTAGGTTTGGATGTTGGATGTGTATAGACGACACAAGACTCAACAGCCGATTTTGTGTATAATTGTAATTTATTAAATTGAGTAATCAAGTGAAAAATTCAAAGTTGAAAGTATAAAAACACTTGTTTCGGAAAGAGTATAAAAATAATGGTTGTCCTTTGAGAGAATGGAAACTACAACTCACTAAGATACTGCGATGGAACCTATGTAGTGTGTTAGGTTTTCTGACCAATAGAGTCTTCATTGGTCACTCCCTTTGCTTGTACATTCCAATGTGCTGACACTGCTGACCACAACATAAACTTACTTTCAGTTTTCCCTGAACGTTTCAGTTAATGCCTACCAAGCCTTATACATTTAGACTTCTTCAACATTTATTACACTATAATAAAAATTAATCATAAACATAATAAATTTGCCAATGAAATTAGTAAAGCATATGTATGAGAAATATGAAAATTAAAGTCAAATAAATATGTTAAGAACAAAATAATAGTTATTGAAATTATGGTTTAGATCAGGTCTAGAGGTGTCAACTTGTCTCAACCGGACCCATTAAAATAAACTAAAAAAAAAATTAAAATTAAAATTGAAGAAACTAAAAGTCAAAATGAATAGACGATACATACACTAGGCTTAATTATTGCATTAATAACATTCGGCTTGTGTTTGGTTCTCGTTGCCAGGTAAAACAGTCTCCTTCTATATAGCTATTATATAGGGCCTATTTATTGGATTCAGATTTGCAACAATGGCATATTAAATAGACGCTACATACACTAGGCTTAATTATTGCATTAAGCCTAGTGGCTTGTGTTTGGTTCTCGTTGCCATGTAAAAACAGTCTCCTTCTATATTGTATATTATATTGGATTCACTTTGGCAACAATGGCATAATATTCAATACTTATTGGTGCAGCCAACCAAAAAAAAAAGAGGAAAAAAAAAGAAACTAAAAAAGAAACCAAAAAAAAAAGGAAAGAAAAATGAAATTTACTCAAATTGAAAGCAAAAATTAGAACAGAAACACGGATGAATGGAGGGCCCATAAATATATGACAGAAATGATATATATAGAGTAAGCATATAACGGTAATAGGCCTACGTCTAACAACTTTTTTAATACAGCGCATAGTATCAATTTGTATACAGAACACATTACGTCATCGTTATGATAGCCAATTGTATCATTCGTTCTCATCACACACATAGTTTATTCTAACATGTAGGCTTATTAGTATGGTCCAAATTGTGCTTTTAGACCACAATATTATGGATTGCCAATCAAAATAACGTTATTTGTATAGGCAAATTATTATTAGGGCCTATTTTTTTATTTTTGATCCGAGACCTCATCGTGGCGTCGAACGGGAGGTAAGTCCAGGCCTGCCCGACTGGGTGGTAAATTCCCCCCCCCCCTCCACCTCCTCCTGCTGGCGCCACCACTGCTACCAGGTAAAGACTAAATCTAGCAGCCACGAGGAACATTGTTTAAATATTCATCAGAATAACTGTTTCGTCAAATTGTTTTCTCCCCCTCCCCCAGTTCCGTAATGTTTCCAGAAAGGCAGAGACAGCATAGTAGGCTAAACTTGTGGTAGCCACTGTGCGTGTCAAACCGTGTTGATCCATTGCTAAGCATCGGTACCCATTTGCTGCTCTTCTTGTCGTTCAGCTGAAGGGCTGAAATGCAGTAGAAAAATGTAATGTTTAAACCATTGTTCCTGCGTGCAATATGGTCCATGCCATGTTAAAAAGACGCAGTACACTCTTCAGAAAAGAGTAGGGAATTTCTCACAGTGTACTGCCCAGTCACCATCAGGAAGACCCCCAATGGAAAAAAAGTGTTCCGTCATTCGTGGGGCTATACTTGTTGTTACATTGAATAAATTTAATCCAATGTAAAAGCTTGTAATCAGCTGTAATACAATGAAATACAAACCTGGTGAGTAATAATACATTAATAACTTTATTGTTTCTCTTTTGTAACAGAGGCACAATCGCTAAACAGATGTAACTGAAAAGAAACATAAATGAAACCTAGAAAAAAAAATTAAAGAAAAAGAAAAAAAATGATAATAATAATTTTTTTCTCTCTTCCCTCCCCTTCCCCTTTCCTATCCTTTTCCTCTCTTTTTTTCTATTCTCTTCCTCCTCCTCCTCCTCCTCCTCCTCTCTCTTTCCTCTTTTTTTTCCTTCCAAACTTCCACGACTTTTTTTATTTCTCCTCTTCTTCTCTTCTCCACTTCTTCCCTTTTCCTTCTTTACTCCCCCCCCCCACTTCTTCGCCCTTCCCCTTCTTTTTTCTCCTTCTTTTCTTTTCTTTTCCAACAAATTTATTTATGAAAAAGTATTATAGATTTTGTTACGTTCTTCCCATGCTTTAGTTAAACAAAATATACAATATTTGTTGAAGATTTTTCCTGCCATTTCATAATAAAAATGAGTTAAAATTGGGTTTGTTATAATTTGGTGTTCATAATGAATTTCAAGATCATCGAGAAAAAGGTGATACTTAAGTTCAGGGGAACCCGAAATAAATAAGTTACAAACTAGATTTATGTCATTGTAGCATAGTTCTTCTTGTAGTTTATTTAAAAATAGGTTCTCTAATAAATTTTAATCTATTACACTTAAAAAAAATGATCCATTGTTTCTTTATCATTGGAATTACATAATAAGCATTGACCTAAGTTTTGTAGAGACCATAATTGTTTTTCTCCCTTCAAGAGGCAATGAGTTAGTTCGGGCATTAAATGTTATGTATGAACCATTTAAATGTTATTATTAAACCATTTTATGTTATATTGTATTGTAATTTTCTCATTAATGTATTTGAGCCATTTTGTGTTACCTGTACAATCAATATTAAAATGCCTTTCTAACTCAAACTTATTCAAGAGGATTTCAATATTTTGCAGCCATTTCCAACTTATATTATCTTTTAGTGTAAAGAGAGCTTTAAAAAGTAAACGTGGCAAGCGATGTTCTTCCAGCGATGTCTGTGAAAGTATGTAAATATTATTTCTTTCTGTCTGTATGGATCATATTGTCTGCCACCCTAGTTCAGCATAGAGAGCTTCCTTTGCAACATATCTGGGTGCCTTTAATGAGAATCTAGCCATTTGGTATTTAATATTTTCAACTTTTTGCATGGAAGTCTTATTGTCACAGAACCATATATTACTTGCGTATGTTATAGTTGGTATGCCAAATGACTTCCAGAGAATATTGCCATTTAGATTCTATTAAAATCAACATGTTCGTTAATGATTGAATTTATATATGCCATGACTCTATTTCCTTTTTTTTTTTGACTATTTGTCTATCTGACAGGTATCTTTAACTTTACTTGATGTTAACATTCCAAGGTATTTATATGTGTTAGTTTCATTAATAAAGTTGTTACCAATTGGCCATTTCCTATCATTGTGGCATTCCTATGTCTCTTTCTTTAATTATCTTGTTAAGTTCATTAATATATATGGTAAATAAGATTGGAGACAGTGGACAACCTTGTTTAACGCCATAATTAATGTCAAACTTTTTTTTTCTCTTTTGTGGGGTCGTCCCAGCATAGGTCAGCATACACAGTGTAATTTGTAAAGTGTTATTCAATATGGCTGCTTAAAATATCTTTAACATTATTGTTTTTTTTCTGACTTTCACTTGAAATTCATGCACATAGGTCAAAGTGTACAATTGCCATGCCATTTTTCTATTTGTTTTCCTAATTTTTTTCTGTCATTTTAATAAAAGATATAATAGAAAGTCATGCGTTTGTTTATGCCTATTTTTTTTCAAGATTGTTCGTTTGTATTTATGAACACTATATACAATATTTATAGGTTAGTTATTCTTTTGAAATAGTTTCTATTCAAACTGTAATAAGGTGAGATTGTTTTCACCAGGTTTTACCAATATAATAATTTTTTTCATTTTGCAAAGGTCAATCATTGACCATTTCTTTTTTGATTTTTCATTGTTAATTAAGAAATCACAGCTTATTAATATTGTAATTCTAATAAGAACATGACCCAAGGGCATTGTTTCCCAAGTCCGAGTCTGTACTTAACTTTACTTTTGTACAAGATACTTTTATTGTCACTTATAGATACAGAATGTAAAAACTAGAAAGAATTTCATTTGTTCGTTCAGCATAGCATCCTTGGAAATGTTATTCTATTTTTTTCATTTATATCAAAATTGCGTATTTTTAACATACGATAACGTTTTACTCAACAATATTCTACATCTTTACATTTAAATAACATATGCTCTTCATCTGCCGGTATATTACAAAACTCACAAAGATTGTTGTTCGATATATTCCACAGTTTAAGTCTAGATCGTGTAGGTAAGATTCTGTTTATTAATTTAAAGTTAAAATGAGCAATTTTTTTCATACGCATCATTGAATACACTTTGTTTTTCCAACACGGTGGCCAGTCGATTGTGTTGACTTGTAAAGTAGTTCCTCACTTGTTTTGAGCTTTTGGTACAATATATTTTTCATTAATGAATGATAAATATAAATCTTTAACTTTTTTTTTTTTTTTAATAATAGTGTCGTTAGTTTGACATTGTTTTTCACCATGTATTACACAAACAAATTGGTTTACAATAATTTCTTTCCATATTTTCGGAATTGCATTAATTAATGCTACATATTCTAATAGTGTATTTGGTGTTTTTGACAATTTTGGAATTATCTCATCAACCTTTTTTAGTCTGTTATTTACAATTATATCATTTATGGTTTTAAAATTTGATTCTACCCATGTTTTACAAAAAAGGGGTTTTCTGTTTAACTGAATAAATTTATTTTCCCAAAGCCTCTGCTTTTTTTACTTCACAGATGCATTGTGGGTACGAAGCATGTATATTATTTTATTTCACACATACATGAAGCATATTCCTATAAAATGTAGGTAACTCTTTTAATGAACTATGCTTTTCAAAATTCCTATCTGTCATACATAATGTATATGTTACAGGAAACATGTAAAAGCATGGAATATATTTCCATTTAGCTGGGTCAGGACTTTTACGTTTTACCCAACTTAATTTAAGTGAATCGATTACAGAGTTGAGTTCGATCATTTTTGGCCTCCTTTCATAATATCTTGTATAATTATGTCTCGTTTTATTTTTGCCTTTTTCCCACTTCATAAGAAGTTATACAAAATTTTATTCACCTCAGGGATAAAGTATTTGGGAATATCTGTAATACTTTCATTATATGTAAGTTTTGATAAAGCAAGTGTCTTTATAATTGTAATTTTTCCAAAAAAGGACAAATTTCATTTTTCCATGTTTTTAAAACGTGCTGTAGATTAGAAACTTTTTTTCCCAATTTGTTTACAAGTAAGTTTATCATATCCTATATATTATATTCCTAAAAACTTTATAGGTTCTTGAACGAACGAGATGTCGCAAGCATTAACTTTCCTATTTTTATTACTTCCAATCCACACACATTTGGTTTTATTTTTATTCAGTTTCAAACCTGAAACCTCACAAAACAATTCAATTTCCTTAATGAAACCAGCTATGCTATTTTCATCCTTTGCAAAAATCACAGTATCATCAGCAATTTGTGCTATTTTTACAGTATTCAAAACCTCGTTTGAAGACGGCAGTTTAATTCCTTTACACAGAGGATTGTTTCTTATGTTACTTGCCACTAACTCTACAACTAAAACAAATAATAAAGAGGACATAGGGCATCCTTGGCGTATCCCGCTATCCATAATAAAACTCTCTGATGTCCACCCATTATTAATACAGCAGCTTTCTGTATCAGTGTACATTACCTCTACCCAATGTATGAAAATTGTTTTCCAAGGCCAAAATATTTTAGAGACTCCAGCATGAAATTCGACGTCGAGGGCTTTTTCGAAGTCAATAAAAAGTAAAGCTCCTTCTTTCAAAGTTCAATTTATCTTCCATACAACATAAACAAAATTGATACATATAAACGTAAATATAAATATAATTATGAATATATATATATATATATATATATATATATAATTAAAAAAATAGTTGCATGGAAGGAGGCTATAATAAATTCTACAGGTAAACTACAGAACTTTAATATATAACCACCCTATACAGAGTTTAAGAAAAAAAATCAACCATGAAGACCAAAAAATGAACAAATCACAGGAAGCTATTTCAGTAAATTACTGAAACAAAAATAAAAAAACAAACAATGTTCACCAGGTTTATGCATTGTAGTTTTATAATAATTTGGTTAGGAATAAGTATATAAGACTATATATCTCGGATTTGAAAAAAGAGGTTAACTAGTTTGTGGGTGTTTAGGCATATGCAGAGATCAGAGACTTCTTGAAATTATATTTAAAGCTATTAAGAGTGTATTTATATTTAGTATTATCGGAGAGCTTAGCCCATAATTTTGGCCCAAAGTAAAAAATGGAATGTCTTCTAGCATTGGATAGACAAGAAGTAGTAGAAGAGATGTAATTAGTAGGAGAGAACCTTGTACTATAGTGATGACGTTTAGATGCTTTAGTGAAAAGATTAGAGATGTGGAGTGGTAAGGTGGCATTGGACAATCGAAACATAAAGTTGGCAGTTTGCAGTATATGTAAGTCATATATTATGAATTTTAAAATCATGAAATATGTGTTTGGTGTGAGCTCTGTAGGGAACATCACTATAGATTCTAAGAACTCGTTTTTGAAGACGAAAGAGATAATCAATGTTGATGGTTTCGGAACTTGTCCATGGACATAATGTTTCAAATTTGTTTATTATTGCAATAAGAAATATAAGGTAAAATTAAAGAGCTGTACAAGGTTAAGAGAATTTTAGTTGGAAAGAACTTTAAGTTTGTTTATTATTCCAATATTTCTTGATACTATGTTGGAAACCTGCATAATGTGGGATTTCAAAGTAAGTTTGGAGTCAATCGTGATGCCTAAAAGTTTAGTTTCATTTACGCGAGATATGATGTTGTTGTCGATTAATAATTTCTCTTTGGATTTGATAACATTATGCTGAGTAAAAATTATGTAGTTAAATTTAGAAATATTGAGTGGAAATTTATTGAGCTTGAACCAGTTAAATACCTTAGTAAATTCATTATTCATAATGTTAAATAATAAGGTTTTGTCATTATGAGAAAATACAATATTAGTGTCATCTGCAAACAGAACAAACTTTTATAATTTGGAAGAATTTGGTACTTTATTAACGTGAATTAAAAATAAAAGTCGGCCAAGGGGAACACCACAAGAAATAGGTAGAAGAAATGAGTCAATGGAGTTAACAGAAGTAAATTGGAAGCGGGTGGAAAGATTGCTTTTTAAAAGTTGGAGAGGAAGGCCGCGGATACCATAGTTTTCAATTTTTCGAAGAAGAATGTTGTGGTAATGGTATCGAAAGCTTTAGAAAGATCTAATAAAGCACCGATCACATATTCTTTTCTCTCAGGAGCAACTGTAATTTTATCGTACATGTCAATAAGCGCCAGTTCTGTTAAGTGGTGTTTTCCAAGACACCCGAATATCATAGAATTAATTATTTTTATAATAAATATTTATATTTCTATTATTTATACATCTATTATTTTCCTTGTAATAACTTACTCAAATTGCTTGTTGAATGTGTACATTCTCCTGTTCTTTGTATTGTCTTTTGTATGTATCGATCCCTCCCTGCCGCCTGTTAATTCTTTTTATATAGTCACTTGTCTAGCGAGTTGTTTCGTCTCGTTTTATTCAAGTAATTGTACTTTATTTTTCTGTATATTTTCATAAGATTATTTTCCTTAATGCTGTTATTATTAATGTTATTGTTGTTTATTATTACTACTACTTTTATTATTAGGCCTACTAATATTATTTTCACTAATATTGTTATTTACGTTATTATACATTATGTCTTACCTTGTAGGGTGCTTACAATCGGTCGTCTAGTTGGGCCCGCAGTGTCTCCATCTTGTTCGGAAATCAAAGTTGAACCGAGGCACGTAAACACGAGGAATAATGCAAAGGAAAACATAGCATAAGACCCCATCTGTAAATATTATTGCGTCTTACTCTGAAGGAGAGAATAACTAAAATTTGCTAATAATCATCAATATATTCAAAAGGTTAATGTGAGATAATCTATTTTTCCATAGATATATACAGTATATATTGCGTAATGTACGGTAACTATACAGCATAAATTTTACACGCATATATAGCATAAATCAATATGGCACCTTTTGTGTTATTTCAAATAAGAAAGTATAATACATAGTATTGAATTGCAGGCTATAGTGTTGGGTTGGGATTCAACATTTTGACATTAATTATGCCGTCATCAGGAATGAAAAATTTTCCATATTTACGAGCTTATATACAACAAATACCAAAAATGTTTAGCCAATCGAAACATTATCTCTAGTAGATGGCATATACAGGTATATATATATATATATAT
>NW_022730127.1:173357-178829 GCF_011630105.1 Anneissia japonica | reverse complement strand
TGTTTATGCTTTTCTATAAGAAGATATTTTGTACGACGCACTTGTTAAGTGCCACCATTATTTAAATGGTGTAATTTATCTATTCAAGCAACTAAATGCAATGTATTGTTGGTCGATCGCAATGTACCGTATAATAACGTTGCATATCATTCATCACAGACAAGTATCATATTATTTACATCTCACATTAGTAGTAGTAGGTACGTACCTAGGCCTATTAATAACCCTGGGTGAGGAGAGGCACGGTAGGTAAGTGCCTTCTCTATGACGGCCATACAGGTACGCCTTCGGCTAAAATAGAATTATTCGAACTGGTGCATGTGACTTAAAAACAAAACCATGGACACGGCTTTGCAAATGCATTGCCAAATTATCCGCGCTGCATCTCAGCGAATCACATAGGTCATTCATAATTCAAAACAATGACTCCTTGAATGCTACTTCATCATAATCATAAAGTTTACACGTGGAACTGTCACGTTCGTGAAGTAGGGTTGGATGTTGGATGTGTATAGACGACACCAAATGAAAGCACTGCAATGTATTACTGTATTATTTGGTGGTCAGGAAAGAGTGTAAATTAACTCTTCCACATTTACCCTTACTGTACGATCACCTAAAACGTAAACGATCACCTCTCTTAACGTCCATTCTCATATGGTCCTGAACACTTTAAAAGTTAGTTTGTAATATGTTTTTACAATAAATACAATCAGATTATCTAACAAGTCGAATCCACAATAAGACGCGGCGATTGTGCACCATTAGCTGCGTCAAACTAATATTACAACACTGTCTTTTATCACGTAAAATAACGCAAACTTTGCAGGCCTTCGGCCCTGGCACCCCGACCGAGACCCTTGTCAGCCCTGGCCTCTAGTTGATCGCTTAGCTCCTTGACCTTCCTCAAATTTTACCCTATATAGGCTATATATATATATATATATATGTATATATATATATATATATATATATATATAGATGTGTATAAGAGACAGTCGTTTTATGAGCTTGAATCTTTCTTACTTTTTCCTTATTAATTTAAAGCAAATAACATATTTAAATATATAGGACTGCAACTTTAAATCATCAATATATTCACTACTACCTTTCTAAAATACTGAAAAAAAAAAATCTCCATCCCCATAAAAATTTAAAAAAAAAAAACAAAAAAAAAACCCAAAGCCAGTTTAATATCGGTTGAATCGTTATTAGTTAGGCCTATATTATAGAAACGATTGTTCTAGAAAAGACCACTTTTAGGTTTTAGTATGGTCAAAAATATATCTCTCTCAGTAATAATCGCTACAATATCATGTTTGATTTGTCTAAGCGAAGGTTTGGAATCAGAGATCTTACTTTTAAAGAATAAAAAAAAAATGAATCTTGAATTCAGGAAAATTATTATTTAATTCCAAAAAATTGACTTGAGAAATTTTTTTCTCATTCATGATTTTCATTTTGAAGTCAACAACTTACAAATTAAGAAATTCAAAAGTAATATTAAAATTTTCATTTTTTGACCATGTGCATCAGCCGAATGTAGTACAATTGTTTATCAGTGTGATTAATCTGCTCAATAAACAATTTAAATTACTTGTGAAAATATAAAGATGTGGGTAACCCATATCTTTATATAGACTTTTCATGGATCTCGACCTGCTATGCAGGCCCTCTTTAGGCTAGACGCGCCTAGACGGTTGGAAGCGACGATCGAAGAAAAACGGTTAAGCAAGCCAAGGACTTTGCTAACTTCCATTCCTTAGTATTAAAATCCTTCCATTGATGGGCACTGTCTAAAACTTTCTTCCACCTCATCTCTGAAAAAGATTTTAACCTTTTCATCTGCAGTTGGCTCAACATGAATTACACAGGCGCCAGTGATCTTCCATGACGGCCTAGGCTCGGACATGACACGTTGTTGTTTGTTATTATTTCGCAACGTCATCAACGAGTACAATACATTCATTATCCACCATCAACTAAACTGCCTTAGAGAAAAAAAAAAAAAAACTGGCTCGTGTGTAGAGAAAAAAAAAAAAAAAAACTGGCTCGTGTGGGAATCGAACCCACGACCTTAAAAACAATAAAATTAAAAAAAAATTAAAAAAACTTGCCCCGTGAGGGAATCGAACCCACGATCGCCGAGCTTACTACCCTTGATCCAGCATGACTAAACAGAGGGAGGTAAACCGTGACCCCCTAAGCCATAAATGCGATAAACCTAGTACCACACCAAGTACCAGTTAGTTTAGTTTAGTTGATGGTGGATAATGAATAGCAGACCTGGTGGTTTGTGTTCGATTCCCACACGAACCAATTTTTATTTTTTATTTTTTTTTTTTTTAAGGCAGTTTAATGAATAGCAAAACCTGGTGGTTGTGTGTTTGATTCTCACACGAACCATTTTTTTTTAAGGCAGTTTAGTTGATGGTGGATAATGAATAGCAAACCTGGTGGTTGTGTGATCAATTCCCACACGAACCATTTTTTTTTTTTTTTTTTGGAGATTGTAACCAACCTCCATTTCAAACTTTTACCGACGTCGGACCAATAGCGTACTGTGACGTTGCGACCACGTCTATAATCACATCTAATATTTACAACCTCTAACCAACGTCGGTCAAACGGTTGTAACCAACCTCCATAATATATATATATATAATTATAGACGTTGTCGCAACGTCAAAGTACCTTGTTGGCCCGACATCGGTAAACGTTTGAAATAGATGTTGGGCACCACCGTTGGGCCGCCGTTTCTTAGAGGTTGTAAATATTATGTATGATTATAGACGTTGTCGCAAAATCACAGTACTCTGTTGGCCCGACGTCGCGGTAAACGTTTGAAATTTACAACTTCTAACCAACGTAGGCCCTACTGTTGTCACCAACCTCCACTAACGTTTACCGACGTCGGGTCAATAGCGTTCTGTGACGTTGAGACAAGGTCTGTAATCACATTTAATATTTACAACCTCTGGCCAACGTCGGCCCAAAGGTGGTAACCAACGTCTATTTCAAACGTTTACCGACGTCGGGCCAACAAAGTACTATGACTTTGCGACAACGTCTTTAATTACATTTAATATTTACAACCTCTAACCAACGTCGGCCCAACGGTTGTAACCACCTTCACTAACGTTTACTGACGTCGGGCCAACAAAGTACTCTGATGTTGCGACAACGTCTGTTATCACATCCTAATATTTACAACCTCTAACCAACGTCGGCCAACGGTTTTAACCAACCACCATTTCAAACGTTTACGTCGGGCCAACAACGTACTGTGACGTTGAGACAACGTCTACAATCAAATCTAATATTTACAACCTCTAGCCAACGTTGGGCCAACCCAACCATCCTTTTAGTAGTTTCCCGACGTCGGGCCAGTAATTCAAATCGTGACGTTGTACCAACGTCCGTAGTCAGACTGAATATTTACGACGGCTTACCAACGTTGGGCCAACGTGAAATTCCAAACTTGGTTTGACGTTACCTCTCCGACCAAATTTTGCAACCAAACACCAACGTCGTACCAACGTCAGATATCCGACCCCGACGCTTACCGACGCTTGCCAACGTTTACTAACGTTGGGCCAACGTCGCTTTGCTAGCTGGGACAAGATTCAACAGCCAATTTTATGTATGACTGTAATTTATTAAACAATAAGAAAACGGTAGCACTTTATAGACTAGTTGAAATATTTATTGTCACAAGCTTTCGTGTACATAGTCTTCAGGTGGATGATAAGAGGAGCAACATGTAATTTAATAAATTGAGTAATCAAGTGAAAAATTCAAAGTTGAAAGTATAAAAACACTTGTTTCGGAAAGAGTATAAATATAATGGTTGTCCTTTGAGAGAATGAAAATTACAACTCACAAAGATACTGAGATAGAACCTCAGTAGTGTGTTAGGTTTTCCGACCAATAGAGTCTTAGATTGGTCACTCCCTTTGCTTGTACATTCCAATGTGCTGACACTGCTGACCACAATTCATAAACTTACTTTCAGTTTCCCTGAACGTTTTAGTTAATGCCTACCAAGTATTATACATTTAGACTTCTTCAACATTTATTACTCCATAATAACATAATTAATCATAAACATAATAAATTTGCCAATGAAATTAGTAAAGCATATGTATGAGAAATATGAAAATTAAAGTCAAACAAATTAGTTAAAAACAAAATAATAGTTATTGAAATTATGATTTAGATCAGGTCTAGAACTTGTCTCAACCCGACCCATAAAAAAAATTAAGGGTAGGTAGGCTGATAGTTGAATTAGAATTAATATGAAAGGAAAATAATATACACTGTAAAATTTAAAGTTAAAGTACTTTGATGATGAAACGTTAAAAATTAAAATTCAAGAAATTAAAGGTCAAACATGAATAGACGCTACATACACTAGGGTTAATTATTGCATTATAATAACATTCGGCTCGTGTTTCTATTTCGTTTCCATGTAAGAACAGGCCCCTTCTATATTACTATTGTTATATATTTATTGGATTCACTTTTGCCAAAAATGGCATACATCAGACAATACTTAATAGTGCAGCCAAAAAAAAAAAGAAAGCTTATGATCAAGGTGCACACCTAGGTACTTATGACTTTCAACAGATTCGATTTCATTACCATTGAGGAAGTTGGTGGGCTTTTCAAATTCACGCTTCCTAGTGATGTACATAACTTTGGTTTTATTTACATTAAAAGCCATAGAGTTGACAGAAGCCCAGTTGCACAGTTGATCAATATCTCTATGAAAGATGGTAGCGTCATTATTGCACAACATATGTCTAAAAATAAGTACATCGTCAGCGAATAAAACACAATGAGATAAAACCTTAAAACTAATGTCATTTACAAAAAGGTTAAAAAGGACTGGCCCAATGCAACTACCCTGAGGTACACCGGAGGTGACAGGCAAAGAAGATGATATTGTACCATTAAAACAGACACATTGGTACCTATTTTAATTAAAAATGATGATATCCATTTCCAGACATTATCCTGAATATTAAAATTAACGGCAAGCTTGTGTAACAATATATCGTGGGGCATTTTATCAAATGCTTTACTCATGTCAAGAAATAGAGCATCAATGTATCATTCGTTCTCATCTCACACATAGTTTATTTTAACATAGGCTTTTTTGTACTGTATGTGCTTTTAGACCACAATATTATGGATTGCCAATCACAATAACGTTATTTGAAATAATTATAGGAACATTATTATTAGGGCCTATTTTTAAAAATTTTTGATCCAAGACCTCCTCGTGACGTCGAACGGGAGGTAAGTCCAGGCCTGTCCGACGGGGTGGAAAATGCCCCCTCCCCTCCTCCTGTGGCGCCACCACTGATATCAGAAATATTTATCAGAATTCCCTAAAAAATTACTCGTGCCCCCGATTCGCCCCACCCCCCAAAAAACGGTCAAGTAGCTAGAAATCACCATATTTTT
>NW_022730127.1:166873-173315 GCF_011630105.1 Anneissia japonica | reverse complement strand
CAGCCCCTCCCCATTTCAAAACTTCTAGATACTCCACTGACAGCCAGTGTAAGCATTGGGTATAATTCCCCGGAGTGGGAGTTCTTACGAGTAGGTGGGATGCATGTGTACGATGTGGGATTCGATGTATGCATCGGATCGAATGGACGTTTAAGGAACGTTATTTAGGCCTAGAATAGAAGCAAACATTGTAAAGACGTTAATTAAGGGACGTAGTACTAATTGTCGTATGACAATATAATGAATACCCTGCTACACAATAATTATTATTTCTCTTTATTGCATACAAAAGAACAAAAAGAATACAGGTACGATAGTATGCAATAGGAGCCAAGAAAAATAGCCAAAGCTAATCGAGCTTGAGCCCCTTTCAAATTAAACATTAATACAATACATATGATAAAATATAAATTAATAGTATAAAAAATGTAAAAGGCATCATATTTCATAATCATTAAATAAAATGTCTTTAATTTTTGAAACAAAATTTGTTCTTGAGGTGGATCTTTCAACTCAAATGGCAAAGAATTCCACAATTTAGCACCAGTATAAGAGATTCTGAATTGGTTCTGCAGTTGGGAATGGCTAAATTGTAATCACGGTTAAGGCTTGTTCTATGGATATGGTTAATGTTAATAAAGTAGTCTGTTAAAGTATGTGGCAATATATTGTTTTTTTTTTATTTTTATTTTATTTTATTTCATTCCATCCAACAGCGTAAAACGCCAATTCATAAAATTCAATATAAATATTTATGTAAAATATATAGAAATTACATTATAAAACCATTAAATTTAATACAATAAAAATAGAAAATAACACACAATAAAAAACAGCAAACCTAAGTAAATACAATTGATAATACCAGAATTAATTGTGATGATAATAATGTTGTTATAAAAGTAGATAGGCTTTTTTTTAAACGATTTTAAAGGTTGATGAAAAACATCTAAAGTGTGTTCGGGATTAGAGATAGAATTATACAAATTAGTAAGTCTACTGATGAATCCATTTTTTGTTGCGTTCACTCTACAATTTGGAGGTTTAAAAAGTTCTTGTCTCCGCACGTTGAGACGCGGAATTTAAGGGGAAATAGATGGATTATATTACACGAAAAGTATGAATTGACACATCGATATAAAAAGACAAGGTCAAAAAGTTCAGAGATAAAATTTGAAATAAATAATTTATGTAGTTTATATATGTCTAGAATTGGAAGTTTATAAAATATAGGTGCAGAATGGGCTTTAAGATCTGAAAATGTAATACATCTGACACATATTTTTTGAGTATTTGTAGGTGTGAATTGTATGTGTTGCCCCATACCTCAATACCATAAATCAGATTAGGTAATATAAAAGAATTATAAAGCATAATCAATGTTTCCTCGGGGACAAAGTGCCGTAACTTAAATAAAATACCAACTTTTTTTTACAAAATTTTTATTGTTTACGTAATATATATGTTCCTTAAAATTAAGATGCTTATCAAGCTTAACTCCAACGAAAGAAACATAATTACATTCAGTGATTAAACTTGAATCAATTTTAAGAGAACCAGATGTAGTAACACTTTTATTTTTTTTACTGAAAGAGTATGTAGTTTGTTTTATCTGCATTTATTGTTAATTTGTTGGCATTGCACCATTCTATGACGTTTTTAAAATGATAATTAACCTCGTCAAGATCTAAAGTATTACCAATAAATGATTTTAATAAATTTGTATCATCAGCAAATAATTTGAAATCTAAAAAAATCGGACGAATTTTCATTTATATAAATTAAAAACAAAATGGGGCCAAGCACTGATCCCTGAGGAACACCACAGTCTATTGGTAGTTTATTAGAGACAAAACCGTCGGAGGAAACAAACTGAAATCTATAAGATAGTTTGAAAGCCATAACAAAGGTACGCCCCTAATCCCATAGTGCTGTAGCTTTGAAAATAAAATTTCGTGATTTATTGTGTCCAAGGCTTTTCTAAAATCAACAAAAATCCCAAGAGCAACATTTGAGTTATCACATTGAGATAAAAGATTATTAACTAAATTAACTAAGGATAATTTTGTACTAAATTTTTTCACGAAATCCGTATTGGTGGTCATAAAATAATATATTAATTTTTTCAAGAAAGTGGAGTAATCGATTATTAACAATTTTTCAAGATTTTTTAGATAACACAGGTAATATTGAAATTGGACGGTATTTTCCCAAGCTATCATTGGGGCCGTTTTTATATATAGGAAGAACACGTGCAATTTTAAGAGCATTGGGAAACTTGGAGGATTGTAAGTATTAAAAATATAACACAGTAGTATTGAGATATAGGGCGCAGTCACACTCAGCAGTTTGGCAGGCAAATTATCATAACCCTTTGCCTTCTTTTTATCTAGATCCGAAATAAGTTGAATAATTTCATTTGGAGAAATTGGTTTTAAAAAAATGAGTTTATGTTAGGTTGGCTTAGATAAGATGTAAATTGTTTAGAAGGATGTTTTATTTTATTTTCTAGATTTGATCCTATTTGCAAAATATTTATTAAATTCATTTACAATGTTTTGTTTATTATCAATTTCTTCTATACGATTTCCTTTAGTCACCGAGATCTTCTGAGGTAAATCATATTTTGTATTGTTGCGTCCAATTAATTTGTTAATAGTGAGCCATGTTTTATTATGATTATTTTTGTTTTTTGATAGCCGTCATTATAATAGGTTTTCTTTTCGCCAGGCGTATAATATTTGTTAAAATATTCCTGTATCTCTTATACTGGGCTAATTTTGGAGGATCAAAATTGGATTTTAAAACTTTAGAGCTTTATAAAGAATTCAATAGCTTTATAAAGAATTCAATAGCTTAAAACAACTTTTAAATAAAATGTGACCAAGGAATTTTAATGCGACAAACACATTTTGTTTTTCCACTTGCCAGTCTGAACTAGGTGGCTTATCGCAAGCCGGGCTGTGTTCCTAACTAGGCCTAGTGTACCACCGTGCCAACTTTTCTAAGCCGGGGTTTAATCGTTGCGGGGGTCTTGCATTGACGTCAGATAACAAAATGACCAATCAGCATTCAATGTATTTTATTATTATTATTATTATTATTATTATTATTATTATTATTATTATTATTATTTTTATATAGTTGTTGTTGTTGTTGTTATTATTATTATTATTATTATTATTATTATTATTATTATTATTATTATTATTGTATTGTTGTTGTTGTCGTTATTGTTTTTGTTATCCATTATTGTTATTATTAATTCATTAATTTATGATGGATTAAAAATGTACCAATGTAAATTCTCCATACCTAATTCTTTTTTCAAATCAATTCTCCATTTATTTATATTTTGTTTCTATATAAATTAAACTGATATCGGTCTATGTATATTATAGATATAAAATCTGTCACGCATGTTTTGATTGCATAGCTTTATATGCTGACATCGGAAAGTGCACTAAATTAAATAGTAGAGGCTAAATATGGTTTAACCTTAAACAAACTCTAATAAAAGGACTTTTTGTATATTCTTGTACGTCTATACGTAAATAATTATGGAAACATTTTTGCCACCTTTTTATAGTTGCGTTGACCAGATATTCAGGGTCAAGGGTCAATGACCTTTATATAACATGTTCTTGGTCATAAGTCTTTAGCCACTTGCTCAAAAGCACAAAAATAGTATTTACACCTGGGTTTTAGGGGTCAACAATTATTGAAACATTTTTGCCTTTTAGCGTTGACCAAATATTCAGGGTCAAAGGTCAATGACCTTTATACAACTATGATTGTCATAACTCCTCAACCAGTTCGCCTAGATGCACAAAAATAGTGGCTACACCTAGGTTTTTTGGGATCAACATTTATTGAAACATTTTTGCCACCTTCTAGTAGCTGCGTTGACCAAATATTCAGGGTCAGAGGTCAATGGCCTTTATACAACATATGATGATCATAACTCCTCAACCACTTGGTCTAAAAGCACAAAAAATAGTGTATGAATTACTATGTCTATGTTAAATTAATATCTATAAAAATTGTATATTTAAATAATATAGTAATAGGCATAGCCTAGGCCTAAACCTATTGACTAGCCTATGTGTGTAGTGTATAAAATTATGAATAAAAAGTATGAATAAATGCAAATTGTGAAAGAATAAAGGAAGAAGGAAGAATAGGATAGAGATTTGGAACGGCTGAAATATTTTCCAAAAATATACAATATTAGTCAATATTCGGCATCGATTCCGATTGATGCCGAATTTATTTACACTACACACACACTTCAAAGACAGTTTAAAGTCTGGTACGCTTTCGAACCGCGGCTTTGGTGTGAGGAGGGTCATCAAAGTAGGAGTATGCCCAACAATTGGTCTACATTCATGAGATGTGATGACAACAAATCAGAGTGTTTCCATTAATTGTAAACAAAGTAGTTGAGAACATTGACACAAACCACGGATTGTTTGTAGAGTCTCTGGGAGACGGAGCTGTAGCAAATTATGTAGATCTCCAACCATTGCTATGTATGGAAGAGGCAGATGAACATACGTTTGTTCATGTTAAACATGCTGCTGAAAATTGTCCACGCATTCTTGTCAAGACTGTAGACAGTGATGTTGCTGCTATTGAGTTGTCAGCTTTCCACAGAATACCTGCATTGCATCCAGGAGCTTTGGCTCGAGAGGAAGCACTTAAGGTACATTCCAATACACACGATTGCTACTTCTCTGGGACCACAGATATCAACCGCTCACAATTGTCCTTTCACTACTTTAGCGGTTGTGATACAACTTCATATGTTCAAGGTAAGGTAAACCATCATTTAACGAAACTTGGAAAAAGATGCCATGTATGACTCCAGTATTCTAGAGAATCTGTAGGAGATGTTAGTGAAACAGACACTAGAACAGTTGGTTGTTGCTAGCGGCACATTTGATGGTACGAAGTTAAATGATGCAAGTTGATACCTATTTACAACTGGGGAAAGGCAGTAGAGAATACCCTCCAACATCAGCTGCATTAAAGAAACATGTCAAACGATCTGTACTACAATCCAGGAAGTGGTAAAACTGTCTAGATGCCCTCAGAGTTGAACAGGACCCAGTTAATTGGGGATGGATGAAGGACGACAACAAATTTACTCCAGTTTGGAGCTCTCTGCCGAACTTGTGACTTGAAATGTCACCAAGGTGTTAATTCGTTGTGGACACACAAACCAGTGGCGGATCCAAAGGGGTTCAGGGGGTTCGGACGAACCCCCCTCTGTGAAGAAACGTAACAAAATACTACTGGGTCCTGGCTTAGGAAATTCATGCTAACTAGATGCGGATCCAAACCTTCGCCCACTTCGCCCAGGCGAAGGTCAGGGTGAGAAATCAAAATAAAACGTTGACCATTTTTTCCAACAATCATACTTACTTTCCTTGACACTTATTTTGAACATTACCATTAAGAAAATGTTTAAATCCACGCTCCTATACCTTACACTTTTACACTGATTGTACTGTAGGCCCTACCAGAGAGAGGTACATTCCCAATACATTATGGTCTTCTACTTCTAGCGCATGATAATATATGCATATCAAACGTTATGTAACCACTAATAATACTCAGGTCCAGTCTTGCAGGCGTAGGTATGGGCAGTGCAGTATTGGGGGCTCGTTTAATAGGTCTAATCTGGTCTAATGATCTAAAGATATAACTTTAAAAAATCCTATTTAAACTTTAAAAGGACCCTTCAATAATATTAGGTTTTAGAGGCTATAATATTGATTATATTCATTACAATTTACCTATTACCAATTTCCCACACGCTGCAAGTAAAAAACCCCCAACAAAACAAGCCCTTACATAAGATGCACTAATGTACTTTTTGAAATCACATTTCTAAAGCAATAAAATATCGTCACGCACATATGTGTTTGTGGTATTTTAAAGTTGGTTGAACTATTATTGTGTACGTTTTTAAACACTTCAGATCATCATAACTTCTCGAATACATTTTATATTCACTCACTGCAAGTAGGTTGATGAATGTTGTATTATTGAATGGTAATTGTTATTATCGTGATGGAATAGACAATACCTGGATTTGCGTCAGGAGAATCAATTAGGGGGCCTATATGTATTTTGCCCAACCTGTCGTGAATATGTATTTATCATCATAATTCACGAATACATTTTAGATTTACTTCACTGCAAGTAGGTTGATGACTGTTGTATTATTGAATGGTAATTGTTATTATCGTGATGGAATAGACAATACCTGGATTTCCGTCAGGATAATCAATTTGGGGGCCTATATGTATTTGTCCAACCTGTGTGAATATGTATTGAATAGGTCTACTCAGTGCGTGATGCACTAATATACTTTTTGAAATCACATTTCTAAAGCAATAAAATATCGTCACGCACATTTGTATTTGTGGTATTT
>NW_022730127.1:152793-166824 GCF_011630105.1 Anneissia japonica | reverse complement strand
AATACATTTTAGATTCACTTCACTGCAAGTAGGTCGAGATGACTGTTCTATTATTAAATGGTAATTGTTATTATCGTGATGGAATAAACAATACCTGGATTTGCGTCAGGAGAATCAATTAGGGGGGACTATATATGTAATTTTGCCCAACTTGTCGTGAAAATGTACTGAATAATCAGTGCGTGTGGAAGTTGTTCTCCAGTGGGACTCGAACACAGTTCTCCAGTTCCAGATCACTAGTCTGGCATCATACCTCTAGACCACCGAGCTTGCACCTGATGGCCAGGGCTGAATTCGAGCCCAAATAGCGGCGAGTACTATTTTTACAAGTGTTTTCAGACGCATTAAGTAGGCCTATTCAGTAGGCCTACATTTCACGACGGGTTGGACAAAATTCCACCTATACATGTTCTATTAATGTTATCAATATTATAATATATCATAGATTCATGAAATGCCTAATAGGCCCTAAACGATAACATATAGGCTTATATAACTTGACCATAGTCTGTTCTCAATATTCTTGAATTTTTTAAACAAAATATTTTTTAGATATTTCTGAAATGCCGTATCTGTTTTAAAATATCTCAGAATGTATGAGCATTAAGAGTGTCGCCTGAGTAGACCCCATTAAAGGCTCAGTGTCTCTATGTCCGATCAGGTGCATTTTTACCAATTTTACATAGGGCCGGCAGTTATCTATGCCATAGTTACCAACCGTCATAGACTGGTCGGATTTGGAGGAAGGTGTCACATTTTTGCAGAATTTACCAGACCAACTTTTTCTAATGTATTTTTTGACGTAGATTACGAATCTGATTGTTGATCGGTCCGGGGAGGGGGATTTTTTGAGATATGTGGGGTCAAAGGTCAAATCTGGCATATTTAAGGAAGGGGATCACAAAAGTGAATTAGTGTACCAAAATAATGTTTTCTGATGTAATTTAGGTCATAGATTCCAAAAATGACAGTAAATTGGACAGGTTTGGAGTCGTTCAAAAGTTATTGGGGTCAAAGGTCAAATAAGACATAATCTGGGAAAGGGTGTTGCCTGTGTGATAAATGTGAAAAAAGAAACATTTCTGACATGTTTTTGTGCGTAGAATGGGAATCTGATTGTTGATTGGTCAAGGGAGGGGTATTTTTCGAGATATGCGGGGTCAAAGGTCAAATTTGGCATATTTAAGAAAGGGGTCCTAAAAGTGCAATAGTTTACGAAAATAATATTTTCAATGTAATTTAGGTCATATATTCGAGAAAAAATGACAGTTGGACAGGTGTAGGGTTCGTTCAAAAGTTATTGGGGTCAAACTTCAAATAAAATATAATCTGGGAAGTGGTATTACAGGTGTGTGTGATGAATACCAAAATAATGTTTTACAATGTAATTTTGGTCGTAGATGTTTAAAACTTTAATGTTAAGTACCTTAAAATTCATCCTCACTCTCCGACATTTCATCCTCTATGTCTACTTCTAATGATTTGTCGTCAATTTCACTTTCACTGTCACTGTAACCTTCACTTCCTTCACTTGTTTCAGTAAGTAATTCGATCAGATCATCTGACATCACAACATTTGTCCAAAGAATTTCGCTGTCAGCGGTCCACCCATGATTCTGTGGATTTGGAGCATCAATTATGGGGACACACGATTGCCTCCATAAACGGCAGACATAATTGGATCTCTGTATGTGTAGATACAGGCATTCTTTACAGGGTGGTAAGAAGATAAGGTCTACAAATTTACAACTTTTGTTATTTTTCCCAAAACAGATGTTGCCTTGCGGCGTGTACGTCTTTTATTTTCTTAAGTCCATACAGCTTGCACACAAGCTCTTCTAAGTTATTATAAAGTCCATCGGTTACAATCCAACTTTTTCCAAGTGCTACCAATGTGTTATTAAATCTTGGAAAGTTCTTCAGCACTTTCCAACACGTCATTTTCCCTTTCCTGAAAAAATGTCGACACATATTCATTACCTGTAAAAGAATGTAGACCGAGGAGAGCTTCTTTAATTTCTTTAGATATGTCGCTTCCTTTGAGATCATAGATTTTCCTGCTGTTTCCATGCCCATTGTCATAATCTGGTCACATTCAGCAAAGAGTGCCAATAGAATAACAATTATATCAGTATCACCTGAAGGGGATTGTATGATAATTGTTGACCCATTCGTCAAGAAGCTTGAAAAATTCCTTGTTATTTTAGTGTTTACCGAATTTATGAAAAAAAGAGCACTATATATCCCACGGTCGTTTTGTTTCCCACTTTTAATAGACTTTGTTTCGTATGCATCAACAATCACATCTACGGGACCGTACTTCTTAGGCAATTGATTCAACAGCCTTATCCCCAGCTCCTTAAATGTGAGTAATCGAATATGTGGCCATCCGATCGACTATGTATGCAGAAACCTCTGATGCAATCCGGAGTAATAGATAATTGGTGTGTATTCCTCTACTACTTTCAAGAGCTTGCTCCTTACTGTAGTTCTTCTCGTCCCATCAGCATTTGCCGGTGTAAGACAGTATGTTAATGCCTTGTTGAAGTCAATACTTGAACCTTGACGGTTTGCGTTAACGAGCAGCTTTCCTAAAATGTCTCTCTCAAAAAATGTTACAATTCTACCTTTAGCCAATACCTTCTTCTTCTTTAAAGAATTCAATCAAGAATTAATTTTTTCCAGCTTCAATAATGAGAAGAACGTGGTTGTAGAGGTTTTTAATCTGTATTCTATCATCTTGTAGTATTTTGAGAACAGACTTCACCTTTTTCTCAGATCTGATAATCCGAGGGCCTACAATCCCTTTTCTCACTGTTTGAGGACATCAATCCTGTAAGTTCTAAAAGGGCATCCTTGAATTTTGAGACTTGTGGTCGATTAAACACCTATATTTCATATGCTGACATCTACGACCAAAATTACATTGTAAAACATTATTTTGGTATATGTAGGAATATTTGTAACCCCTTCTTATACTTTGACCTTTCCTATATTGAAATCATCTCCCTGGCCCGATTAACAACCAAATTTAGATTCTGAGCCCAAAAAATGTCAACAATGTTTCTTCTGTATATTTATCACACACACACACACCTGTAACACCACTTCCCAGATTATATTCTATTTGAACTTTGACCCATAACTTTTGAATGAACCCCACACCTGTCCAACTGTCATTCTTTCTCGAATCTATGACCTAAATTACATCGAAAACATTCATTTTGTAAAATAATGCACTTTTGGGACCCCTTCCTAAATATGCTGAATTTGACCTTTGACCCCCATATCTCGAAAAATACCCCTCCCTGGACCAATCAACAATCAAATTCGGATTCTACGCCCAAAAATATGTCAAAAATGTTTCTTTTTTTCACATTTATCACACAGGCAACACCCTTTCCCAGATTATGTCTTATTTGACCTTTGACCCAATAACTTTTGAACGAGTCAATACCTGTCCAATTTACTGTCATTTTTGGAATCTATGACCTAAATTACATTAGAAAACATTATTTTGGTATACTTAATTCACTTTTGTGGGCACGTTCTATTTCAATGTTCTCTGTTTCTATTCCCATATGAAATTTAAAAAAATTGCTTCATAAAATCTGTCTCTTATACACATCTAGATGTGTATAAGAGACAGAGTTAGACTGGTTGAGGAGTTATGACGATCATAGTTGTATAAAGGTCACTGACCTTTGACCCTAAATTTTTAGTCAACACCGCTACTAGAAGGCGGTAAAAATGTTTCCATAAATGTTGAACCCCAACAATCTATGTGTTGACACAATTTTCGTGCTTTGAGACGAAGTAATTAAGGATTTATGACCCGAAACATGCTATATAAAAGCTATTCTGATTTTTGACCCAGAATTTTTGGTCAACGCAGCTAGTATAAGGCGTCAAAAATTTCCCATAATTGTTGTCCCGAAAAAGCTCGGTGTAGACACCATTTTTGTGCTTTTAGAGCAAGTAGTTGAAGAGTTATGACCTGGAACATGCTGCATACAGGTAATTAACCTTTGACCCTGAATATTTTGTAAACGCAACTATAAAAAGGTGACAAAAATTTGTTCATGACTTTACAAATATAGGCCTACAAGAATATGCAAACAGTCCTTTTATTAGAGTTTGTTTAAGGTTAAATAGGATTTTTGTCACATTTAGCCTGTACTAAAAGTGAAGTACTGAATGTAGTAAATTAAAATTGACACTGTCACGGGAATAGGCATGGTTATAGGCCTATTTGTTTTATTGAAATATTACAACTTAATGTTTGTGTTAAATTGGCAATCAATACCTGAATAATACCTTGTTAATATTAGGCCTAATTAATAGGCTAAATATCATTTATTAATCATAATTATTACGGTAATAATAAATATTATTAGAATTTTTAGGTAATAGGCCTATTCGTATATTGAAGCTGTTAAAGTTAATGATATTGTGAGTATATACTGTAACATCGATCTCCCTGTTTCCTTGCTTTCTATTTACAACTTTACAATTATAGTATCGGGTACACATTTATAGGCATGGCCTACTATAATAGCATCATCACTGTTCGGGGGTTCCGCACGCTTTGACAACATCAGCCGAAATACAGCTATCGAATACTAAACAAAAATGTGTTCGAAATGTACCAGTCGAATACAGCAATGTTAATCAAGAGAAGATATAAACAACAAGAATAAATATATTTAAATAACAAGATTCAGTTTAATGCGTTTTAGCATTATAATTTCAAAGGTATGATTTAAATAATTATTTATCTGTCTTCTTAATCGAACTTGTCGAGCTGGAATTTATTGTCGGACCGAATAGTATAATGCAAATGAATACTCCAGCTGTTGCCCAAGAAGAAGCGACAGTGCTAGGCTAGGCCTAGGCCCCTAGTCCTAGCCTAGGCTAAACCTCGCTTGTATGCTACTGGCTCCTAGCTAGGCCTAGCCTGCAGTAGGCTGAAGGTTCTTCAAGTTGTCGTTTTTTTTTTTCTGTCCCGTTTGCTGTGCTGGGCAGACCTGTTACTGTGCATATTTCATTAGCCGCTTTTAAAAGAGTCTGTAATGTAGGCCTAACTAGTCCTAGGTTACATCAGTTTATTCTGCATGAATGTATTGATTGTTTCAATCAGGGAGTTGTTATTTTCTATATAACAACTCCCTGTTTCAATGATGAAGCTTTGCCAATATAGGAATGTAATTAAGAATTATCAAACAATCATTTAATAAACCATCCAGGGAGCACGGGGGAGGGGAGGGGATAGCTGATTCCCTCTTCCTCTCCCGGAAAAAAAAAAGAAAAAGAAAGCCAAGTTCAGAAAGAATGGAGCACAGTACCATATCATGTAGAGTTGCCTACGTCAAAACCTGTTCAAACCAAGCTAATTTTCGATAACACCACTGCCATTGTTTTAATCGATTTTAACATGTTATGTTTTAAATATATGAGGCATGTTGTGGCAAAATGGCTAAGTTGTAGCAAAAATTGAAATTCAAGTTATTGGTATTTTCAAATACCTGAGTATGTGATCTTTAAAATGAGTGGTCATTCATTCAAATTGGACATTTCAAGCCTAAGTTTTTGGAAAGTGCAAGTACAGTACTTTTAGAGTCAAGATTTTTTTTTTTTTTTTTTTTTTTTTTCCTTTTTTTTTTTTTTTTTTGACTTTCCAAAAGTGGGGCCCCCTCTAAATCTGCACCTGTGATAAGTAATCATATATTTAATTATTTATTTGTTGATGTTTTAGGGTAGAGTAGGGATTTTTAAAATAAAAAAAAATGTACCATACTGTATTATATATTGCTAATAAGCCAAACTCGGACAGTGTTGTATGTCGCAGTCCAACATGATTTATTTTTGGCGACAGTCTTTGGGTTGTCGTGGGATTATTAAATATGTTTAATATTCTACGACGTAACTGTTCCCGATGCACACCTACGTCGGTGTTTAACTCACATAGACCTGTCATGACTACAAATCACGTGGGGCTGCGTCCTACCACACTGTCTGATTTTGGCTTTAGGGCACATAAACAAATTATTAGATTATCTTTCTTTTTTAATGATGAGGGCAGGAGGTTTTTTTTTTTTTGTGGGGAGAGAGGGGTGGGATTATACCAGAGATTCCCTTGTGCATGAACAGGACAAAAATAACATTATTTTTCGAAGTGGCAGATGCATTTAAACAACTGCCCTGTGATTCAATGGCCTATCCAAAACTATATTCCGGTGAAAAAATCAGACATTACTCGAGCATCATAGGGAAGGGAACACCCTAGTATAGTAGGCATAGCCTTTTGTCTTTACCTTGAGCTAGGCCAGTCTTTGCCTTAATTTGATGTCTAAGGTTACTTTTTTTCCCAACAACAACCAATCCAACCAAATACACCCATCGCAAAGGAAGACTGGCCGCTTGTAATGTATGATATTAACAAGTTATTTTAATAGCAGCAAGAGTCTCTGTGTGGGTGAGTCTTCATGCTGAGTCTTCAATCAACGATCCGATCAACCCACTTAGCGGGTCTCTTTAGGGGTGGACCGCGGTGTGTTGCCTATTTTTAGCTGCAGCTGTGGAACACCCGAGTCCTCGCGCTGTGAATTAACATCCGAGCAGCCCATTGGGCGGGTCTCCTCAGGTACGGACCGCGGTGTTACCTATTTTTAGCCGCAGTTAGCGAGCTGTTTATTTTTAGCAACAGAAAACTACAAGTATAAAAAATGGGGGTTGCATTCAACTTAACGGCGATCTCAATATCTGATCTAATCAAATTGGAAGAGTTTGAAGTCTGCCGATTTCGGAGCCAATTCTTTTATATTTTGTGAGCATCTGTTTTTTGTTTTTTGCAAAGTTGTTTATGCAGTTAAAATAAATGATGTGCAAAAAAAATAAATAAAAAACTGAAAAAAAAAAATGAAAGTATTCCAGCATCAATATTTCCAAAATTGTTGACGCGGGCAGGAGTGATAATCAATATAAATTTTTCTATGTGCCCTTTTAGTGCTTGGTAGTTGTTATTCTAGAGGGGCCTGCAGGCTTTTCTTGGCTCATTTGGACTTGCAACTGAGCATTTGCCTCAGAAAGCACATAGGCGTTACACAGCTCATCAAAGCTCTGTCTCAAAATGCTGGAGCCCCTGCTCCACTAATTTTTGAAATTTATATAAAAATAGAGTGCTGGAGTAGGAAGGGGGACCCGTCGCCTCTTCGGGGCCCATTTGGACTAAGACTGGGCCCCTGGAAAGCACACAGTTGTTACGCCACTGTTAAACTGTTAGACTAGTAGTAGTAGCAGGGCCCCTTTTAGGTGGGGGCCCCGGGAATGCACCAATGAGTACTCACAGGTGTTACGCTACTGATGCCTAGCCTGGGCCTAATTCTGACTAACATTTTTTTGGTATGTGTCCTCAATTTTTTTATAGTCTTCTGGCTAGGCCTGGGCCTACATTACTCTACTATCGACCTATTCTAGGTCAATCAATCTTTATTCATCCCACATGTGGCAGTTCTTAAAAACAGACTGAATACATGGATAATAATAAAGTACTAAAATTAAAACACACATGGAACCAAACTGAACCACACAGCTGGAGTGGAGCTGAATACAGTATCTTGGTGGTTAGGATGCTTGCTTTCCAATCCCAGGGTCCTGGGTTCAATTCCTGTCCAGTGTTGCAGGATTTTTTCTTCTGACAACTCCACTCCCTAAACCTGATATTGAGATTTAGTCTGTATATAATTTGGTATGATAATCCTTGGTGCATACTGTATGTGTTGTGTGCCTAAATAAATAAATGAAATAAGAAAAAATGCGGATGACAGAGCATGTTCTGTTTGCAACTAATATAAAAATATGATTTTTAGAAGACTTTAAGATAACATAATGCACATTAGGCCAGGTGAGAGCAGCTTAGCTATGTCGTCTAATCTGGTGGTAGTCACTGTGTGTGCGCTGAACCGTACAAAACCATACCATCTTTCGAATTAGACGTTTAAGCCGTTGGTCCCGTGTACGCATTAAAGAACGCAGTACATTCTTCGGAAAAGAGTATGGGATTGTCTCCCAGTGTACGACCCAATCACTACCAGAAAGACCCCACGGGAAATAAGTCTTCTTCTAGACTTTCATGGGTTATTCTTGGTGTTTACACCAAATAAATCCATCCATCCATCCAAATGAAAATGATATAAAACAGCTTTCTCACACTCAATCCCACTGGAGTTTTTCCTGATGTATACTTGAATTTATCTCATACTTTATAGGTTGTTTGCTATCAGCTAGACAGCATTGTAACCAAAAAGGGTAATCCAGAACCATACAAAACACATAACTGAAATTAACTGTGCGTTTTCGTGACATCAATACAAAATGTCCGATGCTGTTGTAGTAACAAATGATGCTACTAGCAAATCTCCTACGGGACCTGATCAACAAAAAGATTTGAACCCATCCTGTAAAGATGAATCAACATTGGAGTCAACTGAACATAAGGATATGGAAGCAAGGACAGGTGTAGATACCCCTCCAGAACAAGACGAAATACAGGAGGGAGAAAAAGAATCTGCAATATTGGACAATATATGTGAAAAGAATGTTGAAGGGACTGTTGTTTCAAAACCAGTTGAGAATTCAGCATTATCAGATTGTGAGTTAATGTAATACTGCATTCCATTCAATTATAGTAAACAGTACCTTGTGTCTTTATATAATTATGTTGATATCTTTAATAACACGTTGGCTGTCAGCGACGAGTATACTCTTCCCACAGTTGCTGAGGGCGCTAGGGATGACAATACTTGTCAAAATCGGGGTAACATTCTAGCGTTTATTATTTCTTTGTTATATTGTAAAACCACAGACTTAACGACTGGTAGTTTGGGGAAGATACCTCTAAACGATAACGTAAAAATAACAGATGTATGTTTGTTGTGTTATCAAGTGCTGGCAGTACACTCGATTGTGCAAGTTGGGTGCCCACTGAACATATACCGGCCCATGAAAAAGTGGACGAGAAAACTCGCACTTGGCAGAGACAAAGAAAAATGCTGTCTCAGTGCCGGCGACGAGTTTACTCGTCCTCTACTATTTTCCCGCCAATTTATCAGACGCATTTTTTGATCATACAGTATGACTACTGTAGATAGAATTTCAAAAAATTATGTTTGTACATGTACACTTGTTCTAGCGCATGGGAAGGAACCTAAAAAAATGGTCTGGCAGTCAACGTGTTAATCCCAAAGCGGATTGACTTCCTTCCTTATTAATTAATGTTTTTTTTAGTTATTTTTAATTTTGACTTTATGTTAACTTGTACGTACATTATAACTGGTACTTATATCACTTCAGCAGCGGCAACACCAGCTGTATCCCTCTACCATATAAAATGGATCAAATGGCATAATCAGAAGACTCCAATTATCACCCAAAACGAAAATGGTCCGTGTCCACTAATAGCGATTATGAACGTGCTCATCCTCAGGGGTAAAGTCAAACTCCAGGACTCGGCAGAACTAATTACCGCACATCAACTTATGGAATACCTTGGCAATTGTATACTAGAATATGTTCCAAAGGTAATTCAATTTTTTTTTAGTATCATGACCAACTGTTAGTAATATTTTAAATATTGTGGCATGTGATGTGATAGTCATACTCTAGTTACGATAGTCATGAAACTTATGAAATTTCAGGCTATTATAGTCATAAAGTAGCCATGCAACTGTGGCGTGTCCGAGAGTTTTGAAATAGGGAGAGGGCACGATTGTGAAGAGGGGGACTCGCTAGTTATATGAGGACTGCTAACTTGCAAAATAGTGTGATAGAGTAGGTGATTTTTTTCCCTTTGAGTATTTCTAGAGAGGAGGCGGGAATGGGTGAAGGGCAAGGGATGCACATTGGCTTTCTTGCAACTGTCATGTATAGTCATTTCTTATTCAAGATATAGTCTAGTCATGAGATAGTCATTCTGAATAATAGTCATGAAATAGTCATGCTATGCAGTTTAGTTCATGAAACTACATGAAATATCATGCTATAGTAATAAAATAGTTTGCAGTAGTCATATTCTGTATGGTACATGATCTAGTCATGAAACTATACATAAAATATAATATTAATAATATAGTCATATGATACTGATAATCATGCTATAATTAAATGTTACATGTAATATCAGTTTATAGTCATATGATATTAAGAAATAGTCATGCTATAGTCATGAGATATTCATTTGATAGACATGTAATTATTCATACTATATGATATATTATAATGATTTCAATAGAGTATATTCACCCAGTTAACAATTAAATAAAAGCAGGTTACAGATCCTCAGAGCCAATTAATGGATTAATAACTCAGAATATTTTACTTTTTCTACAACAATGAGGATGAAAGTACATATACCCTCAATTACATTTAGAGGATATCCAATAAAGATGTTTATCCCAACTGTCATGTGTACTAGGCCTACAGATAATATACACTGCACAATATGCACTATATATTAAATAAAGTATTATTATTTATATTACTTAGTGGTTTGTTAAAACAAGCATATTACAGTGCTCAATTCAACTAACACTGAAGTGCTGTAAGCATGTTTTAACCTCCTACAAATTGTTTATTAACAGCATGTATGAATTTACAATCAGAGTATTATTGTATAAACATGTGATTTTTTTATATTGAGACATTAGCTATAAGATTGGGGGTTTCATTCACAATTTTAGGCAAGTTTAGGTGTCTTTCCACCTACAGTAAAATTTTAAGATATTACCTAACAGGAGGCATATCCCATGTTATGGACCTGCTTGGACTAGCTTGTACAATATTAAACCTTTTTCTGACCCTAGGGTCATATCTTGAGTACACAGGTCCTATGTTTTATATTCCTCAAATTGAACTAGAACCATAGGCAATTGTGCAGCTCGACCTTTGACCCTGCCATAATCGCTCAGCCACTCGACTCGTCAGCTGTATGATTCCTATATCCCATGACCAGTTTAAACTTGGTTTCTTTAAGAATCGCTACACTATTGCTGCAGTTTTTTTTTACTGCAAACGTCATACTGCGTATCAGTCCCAACATAATCGGGAAATCTCCCCAGTACGACCAACCAATCAGCATCAACGAAAGCTGTCGGCGATAGCGTGAGGCGATTGTATGGAAACAAAAGCTTTACAGTAATAATGCAGAGCATTTTGAAATTATATTGCTGACGATTTTTTTGAAAAATAATACAAACTATAAAAGGAGTCCAGGGTGCAAATTAAAATCTCTGGATTTACGAAAATTTGAAATTAAAATTTTATTTTCTTTTGAGAAAATGTTTGTTGTTAATTTTATTATTTAGTTTTGTTATTATTTGATAATATTTTATATATATAACCAATCCTCTCCCTTGGCTTAGGATGCATCCAATGATATGCAGAGAAACTACGAGCAGAATATGGATGATGCCATGGCAATCTTGCCAAAACTACAGACAGGCTTGGACGTTAACGTCAAGTTCACAGGGTGAGTGATGATAGAAATACAGAATGAAATGAGCTAACCGAGCTTTGACATGGTTCAGTAGAAGACAACCCAACATTAACAGAGTATTCTAAATAAATTATAGTACTATATTACACGCTACAGTATTTAATTGCATGATATTCATCTGTGAAGGGGGGACCACTCGTAATCAACTACTAAAAGGCATTGGGCCCATCAATTTCTCACCCCGGGCCCCATGAGTCGTCGTTATCCACTGGATTTCATTGATGATGCAAAACATCATTGGTAGATTAAACCTCTATTAAAGTAAGGACTCATGGATAGTGTGATGTTTTTACTGTGGGGCTCAGAAACAATCATAGCCCAAGGTATAATGATGATGGTGTTTGATTTATATGATAATATAGGAGCAGTGGGCATATCTAGGGATTGTTTTTCTGAGGAATATGATGCAGTGATAACAATATATTCCTTTGATATTTTTTTTTTTCTTAGCGTTCAAGACTTTGAGTATACTTCAGAATGTATAGTGTTCGATCTTCTTAACATCACACTTTGTCACGGATGGCTTTATGACCCACAAAACCCAGAGGTTGTGTCAGCGGTTGGCACTCACAGCTACAACCAATTAGTTGAAAAAATCATCAATGGAAAATCTTCTGGAGACCCACAAATTTTACAAAGTGGTGAGTTGATTATAATCGGCCTTTCCGCTAGGCCACGCCCCTTGGATATTGTTGCCAAGGTGCCACAAAATGACAGTGTAAGAACATACGCACATGTGTTTGTGGGACAACATGTGTTTTTGAGACGCCCGTGTTCCTGGCCCTGTTCTGATTGGGTCAGTTGTTAAGTTTGATTGACACCTCTGAACCGGGCCATTATAAAAGATAGCTGAAAGGTCCACTGATTATTCTCGGATAAGATAGTATAATACATATACTCCAAGTATCGAAATGCACGCCATCGTGTTGGGATTCAATATTTCAACACTAATTATGTCATCATCAGGAATGGAATAAAGATAGTGTATCTATAGGATCAGGGAAGGGGCCATTAATAAAAGATAGTGTATCTATAGGATCAGGGAAGGGCCATTAATAAAAGATAGTGTATCTATAGGATTAGGAAAAGTCCATTAATAAAAGATAGTGTATCTATAGAATCAGGAAAGGGCCATTAATAAAAGATAGTGTATAAGATCAGGAAAGGACCATTAATAAAAGATAGTGTATCTATAGTATCAGGGGTGTTCCACTTTCATCCAAAGGTCAGGAGGACATAAACACAATGTCCTCTCCCTGAAAATTGAAATAATTTTACAATTAAAAATTATGTATATTGGCATTTAGTGTGTAAGGTTAATAACTCAGTGAGATTGCTCTCACTGTCATTAGCAGAATCAATTTGTACAGTTATGCTAACCTAGCCTGTTTGGCAATGGCTATTTTAAAGTGTTGAGAACTGCATTACTATAATTTACTACTTCTTTGCGGCTGTATAGATTAAACATTTAATATATTTTTCGATACTGTTTATAGTCAAATTGATAGGTCTGTGGCAATGAGTAAAACTAAATTATACTTTGTTTTTTTATTTTGTACCAATTTTAGCTTTAGTTGCTGAGCAGTTCTTAGAAAGTACTGCAGCCCAGCTTACATATCATGGACTGTGTGAGATAAACAGCA
Organism: Anneissia japonica; assembly: GCF_011630105.1. Taxonomy (NCBI): domain Eukaryota; kingdom Metazoa; phylum Echinodermata; class Crinoidea; order Comatulida; family Comatulidae; genus Anneissia; species Anneissia japonica. The sequence goes on along the minus strand of NW_022730127.1, from coordinate 153,630 downwards.
CAATCAACGATGACAATCCATGTGTCTTCTTCAGAAATAATCATTTTAGTACTCTATTAAAACATGAGGTATGGTGATATTATTTACTTACATTTCAAAATCGTGACTGTAATTCTGACTACTTTCAAAGAGATGTATGTTATGTTTGATTCTTATATCATGTTAGCGATTGTTCATAATTATCAACATTTTCACAAGTCTACAAACAATACTCATGTTCGGAACCCCCCTCCCCCCGAAAGTGTACAAAAAATGTTGACAAAATCATTCTCCATTTTTTGTGAGGTCAACCAAAGCATTGTACTTGGTTACTTAAAAATGAATTTTATATCAATAGCTACATTATTATTTTACATATTGCATGTTATTTTGAATCAACATATTTATGCATTGTAAGAGTGTACAAATTTGTCTACCCCCACCCCCCAAGTTGTGCACTTGTGAAATTGTTGATAATGTTGAACTACCTCTTATGTTATGTCAGTAAACCTTTGCATAGTCCCTTTCCTTATTTTATGAAGTGCTTTTTGTGGAAACGGTTTGGCATGGCCAAAAAAAAGCTTTGTTTTTCAACCTTTGAATTTCAATCTCGCTGTAAATTTTGCTTGTGTCATTTAACAAGACACTTTACATTGCTTCTCTACTCCTAGGAGTATAATAAGTACCTGATGGGGTTGATTATATTAATTAATTAAAGTATACAGAATTAATTTTATTTTAATTTTTTATAATCTTATTTATATTTTCATTCTATGTTTATTTATTTTATAGAATTTATAGTTTTTTCAGTTTGGTTAATAATATGACTCAGGGTCATTATTTTACTTTTATTAGTAG
>NW_022730127.1:139309-151933 GCF_011630105.1 Anneissia japonica | reverse complement strand
GACATAAACACAATGTCCTCTCCCCCAAAAATTGAAATAATTTTACAATTAAAAATTATGTATCTTGGCATTTAGTGTGTAAGGTTAATAACTCAGTGAGATTGCTCTCACTGTCATTAGCAGAATCAATTTACATAGAATGTTACATAGAACAGTAGATGCTTTTTTATATACATGTAATTATTCTCAAATTTAAAAGGTTACTTACAGTAAATGTAATTAGGATATTAAATTGTATTTTGAAAAATCAAAAAGCTATGATTTATATTACATAGAGAAAAGGAAATTATGACCTGGTGTTAGATTTGAACCAAGCACATTTTGGGGTACTGTCTGCACAGTTACTGTATGCTAACCTGGCCTATTTGGCAATGGCCATTTTAAAGTGTTGCTGCATTACTAATTTACTACTTTTTTTTGCTTATGTAGAGATTAAACATTTAATATATTTTTCGAAACTGTTTATAGTCAAATTGATAGGTCTATGGCAATGAGTAAAACTTAAATAAATTAATACTTTGTTTTTTTTATTTTGTACCAATTTTAGCTTTAGTTGCTGAACAGTTCTTAGAAAGTACAGCAGCCCAGCTTACATATCATGGACTGTGTGAGATAAACAGCACAATCAAGGATGACAATCCATGTGTCTTCTTCAGAAATAATCATTTTAGTACTCTATTAAAACATGAGGTATGGTGATATTATTTACTTACAGTTCAAAATCGTAATTCTGACTACTTTCAAAGAGATGTATATGTTATGTTTGATTCTTATATCATGTTAGCGATTGTTCATAATTATCAACATTTTCACAAGTCTACAAACAGTACTCATGTTCGGAATCCCCCCTCCCCCCCCCGAAAGTGTACAAAAAATGTTGACAAAATCATTCTCCATTTTTTGTGAGGTCAACCAAAGCATTGTACTTGGTTACTTAAAAATGAATTTTATATCAATAGCTACATTATAATTTTACCATTATTTTACATATTGCATGTTATTTTGAATCAACATATTTATGCATTGTAAGAGTGTACAAATTTGTCTACCCCCACCCCCCAAGTTGTGCACTTGTGAAATTGTTGATAATGTTGAACGACCTCTTATGTTATGTCAGTAAACCTTTGCATAGTCCCTTTCCTTATTTTATGAAGTGCTTTTTGTGGAAACGGTTTGGCACAGCAAAAAAAAAGCTTTGTTTCTCAACCTTGGAATTTCAATCTCTCGCTGTAAATTTTGCTTGTGTCATCTAACAAGGCACTTTACATTGCTTCTCTACTCCTAGGAGTATAATAAGTACCTGGTGGGGTTGATTATATTAATTAATTAATTATATTAATTTTATTTTAATTTTTTTAAATTTTATTTATATTTTCATTCTATGTTTATTTATTTTATAGAATTTATAGCTTTTTTCAGTTTGATTAATATGAGTCAGGGTCATTATTTTACTGTTATTACTAGTTTCTTTCTACTACTTTATATCTGTTTAATGTCTGCGGTTTGAGTAGTGTTGGGAGCATCTCTATTTAAAACAAGTGCTGGATATAAAATGGCATATTATGCATATTGTCATTGTCATTATTATAATTATTATCTTCATTGTAATTACTATTATAAAATTATTATTATTATTATTATTATTATTATTATTATTATTATTATATTATTTTTATTTTTAATCAATTTCACATTGGTATTTTCAAGGCATTAATTTGGTTGTTATTCTTTTTAAGCATACTGATGTCTGTATTTTAAATTTATATCTACAGTACTGTACATGCATTTGACTTCAATACTTTTAAATTGTATTTTTATGGAGTTGTTTATTCCTATAGTCTATTGTGAATAGGCAGTTTGCAATCTATGGATGTTTGTTTAATTCAGTATGGTATTCAGTTCTATTCTGTATGGGGGAAAAAATTAATTTCAGAATGACGACAACAGTGGCTGTTGCAACGGTGACAATATCAAATCATGTATTTATATAACAATCACACAACTGAGGGTTTTATAGCGGGTTATACAGTATTTTCTGTTTTTTAGGCAACTGAATGCTAGTATTGCTTTCTTTGTATTATAGATGAAATAAATTAATTTTTTGTTTCATTTGTCCTCTTTCAAATTTAAATTAAATCCCCCTGTGTGTTCAGCTGTTCATTTATTACTAAACTATTTTGTTTTATATTTGTTGTTTGGTATTTGTCATGATGACACTCTGAAATGACCTTTTGTTGTTCAGTGCTAAGTCATTTCATGCATTAAATTAATTTGTAATTTTTCATAAGTGCACTATGATGTTACAATAGCTTGACTTGGATGGTTGATTTCCTTTGATGGGATATATTTATGTAGTGCTCTTAACACTACTGTACTTTCATTACATTTCCTATACTATTGTAGATAGTCCTTTCTCTTCTTGTGTTGTTCCTGTCTGAAACATACTGTTATTAAAACCTTTGTTGTAGGATCAAGTTGATTCCGTGTCATGTTACATTGAGTGCATTAGATTAGTAGTACATGTTAGGGGGACAGTTACGTTGGTTTTGTAGGTTATTTGGTTTTTATTGTTGATAATTTATAGTCTGCAGTTTTACTACAATTTTTCACGTTCTTGGAGCACACCATAATTTATTTTATAAAAACTCAGCTTAATAATGGTACCCCTGTCCCTTGTTTTTGTATTTGCCAGCGAACTATTAATTATTATAAGTCAGTCGTGACGTCAACACTTTTATTTGCACTTAATTTTCCTATCCCCCGAGTAATTCAATATAGTGCCTCCAATTCTTTGCGTCTTCTGTGCGAAAAGCTCAATGAAAGCTGGGATATTTACATCATGATGAATATTTTGTTGCAGTAGCTAATCCCTGAACGCACACAGCGGACCTAACAATCTTGCTCTACGGCACTGGTTAACAACACGAATGAAGCCTAGACGACTGACCTAGACAAGGCCTAGAACGGCATAATTATGGTTATGAGATAACAAGGCAATTGACTTACTAATAAACTGAAATGAGAAGGCAATGCTCATAATAATGTTTACAATACATTTTAACCTATTAAACAAATGTCTACCATGAGGTTAGGACTAAACCTACTTAAACTTCATCATAAAAGTGACAATCAGTTTAATCACCTTCATCGTATCATGAAGAGCTGTGAAGTAAATAATTAGTAAATGATTCTCGCACGTGCAGCCAACATGCACATGCGCAGTTGATATATTGATCACTGAGCAACCGGTCACCGCAACCTGGCTGTTTGATTTAAATAAATAAACAAAAATATGATTAACATCTAAAAATATAATTATATAATTATATAAAAAAGAGTGACTGACTTGTACTGTAAATCAATTACAGTCATTTATAGTCGACCCTATAGCAAATAGAAGCCATAGGAGTCATTATTTCCTTCAAAAACTTCTTTTTTAGCACTGCGGGCATAATTTTTTTCAGAAAATAATGGCTCCTTCAGCCTCTATTTTCTAGGGTTCTCAGAACTTTAAACACCAAAAAGTATAAATATTTCATCCAAAACTATCAAGATTTGAATTGCAGATGATATAACCAGTTCATTGTTTAGTCAGAAAGAGACTAGGCCCACACAGTTTTAATGGTATTTTAATAACGTTTATTGCAGACCTTGTTATTTCTTTACTTATTGTTTTTTTATGTTTTAAATATAAATTTTTAACTTCTTGTTATTCAGTTTTGTAGTTCTGCAAATTGAAGTTTCTTGAAATAAATAAATTAAATTGAATAGAACATGGAGATGTAATAATTGCCAGCACGTTATTGTCATACTCTTTATTATGTCAGTCGAGTTGGATGGCTGAGCGGTTAAGGCAGGGGTGCCGCACCGTAACCTACTCACCTAGGGTTCTGGTGGTGGAACAAGTCTTCTTGGATAAGGACTATAAACCGTAGGCCCAGTGTACACAATGGCTCATGTGCACTATAAAGAACCCAGTGCAAGAGACAAGTAAGGGTTTACCCTGGTTCATACATCCCCTGTTTTGTACAGATGAGAGATAGCTGGTACCGGTTTACTGGGTAGCTCAGACTCGAAGAGACCCTTAGGGGAGGAGAAGTTACTGTGCGAGTTAATCCACACCTTAAGCGCTTTGAGACTTCGTTATAAAGCGCTATATAAATTGAACCACTTTACATTACATTACATTATCTTGTTTGTAGAATCAATTGTATCACCTTGTGACAGACCAAGGCTTCCTGAGGGAGAGCAATGTAGTCTGGGAAACCTTAACCAATGTAGAGGGCGACTGCAACTTCCTGAATGCAGATTTCAATACCAGGTCACCGTCAATGCCAGACTCGCCCCCTATGACTCAAGACCAACAAATATCAAACGAGTAAGATATTGGAAACTAGTTTTTTTTTGTAATGATAATAAAACTGTATTTAACAAGTTCTCGTAATCTCTAAAGCTCCGATGAGGGCAGTATAATAGAGCCAGTAGAGCTAAAAAAGATCTATAATCAACTATTAATCAAACGAGTGTTTCTAGAGCTCCTCATGAGGGCAGTATGATAGAGGCAGTAGAGCTATAAAACAGATCTATTAATCAACTATTAATTAGTCAGCCTCATGAGGGCAGTATAAATTAGAGGCAGTAGATCTTAAAAAAATAATCTATTAATCAATCAGCCGAGCATTTCTAGAGCTCCTCATCGGAGCTAAAAAATCTGTCGCAGTTTTTCCCTTCTGCCAATCTAATCTGTATTTGAAGAAAAACAATTATAACACAAATGGTTGCTTTGTGAGTTTTGTTAACTATTGCTCATATATTTGATGTTTTTTTTTAATTTCTTTTAGTTTATTAATAGCTTTAAGTTTACAAGAGAATGACCAAGGATGTCAGGAAGATCCACCTGAAGCCCCCGTGGAGCAAGCACCAGTGCCCCTTTCTGAGTAAGTACTGTCAAACAGGGTATATTAATTTGTTAATTTTTTCAAGATAACTGAATAGTGATGATAATATTTTGTAAGGAGTTACATAGGTTATGATAACAAGGCATGTCACATTATTATCTTTGTCACCAGATCAAGCTCCTACTGTATATACAAATGGTTTGCTTTCCCCCCTCCCCCAGTTCCGTAATGTTTCTAGAAAGGCAGAGACAGCATAGTAGGCTAAGCTTGTGGTAGCCACTGTGCGTGTCAAACCGTGTTGATCCATTGCTAAGCATTGGTACCCATTTGCTGCTCTTCTTGTCGTTCAGCTAGAGGGCTGAAATGCACGTAGAAAAAATGTAATGTTTAAACCTTTGTTCCTGCGTGCAATATGGTCCATGCCATGTTAAAAAGACACAGTACACTCTTCAGACAAAGAGTAGGGAATTTCTCCCAGTGTACTGCCCAGTCACCACCACTAAGACCCCAATGGAAAAAAAGTCTTCCGTCATTCGTCTGTTATTAACACTGAATAAATTTCTTCCAATGTAAAAGCTTGTAATCAGCTGTAATAAAATGAAATACAAACTTAATTCGCCTGGTGAATAGACACTACCATGTGGATACAAGGCCTTTGATTTCTTTACTTGAACATCCAAAGCCTCAAAAACGTAGTGGAGATCTGGTTTGGTGGGTAAAATGCTTGCCTTCCAAACCCAGGGGCCTGGGTTCAAATCTTGTGGCAGCACAAGATGTTTCTTGTGGCTACAAAAACATTTCCACTCGTAATACAACTTATTTCATAAAGCATCTTTATGTATTATTTAATACAGCCCTTCAATATCAGCTGATGTTTTTAGAAGTGTCAAACTCTGTAATGATAGAAAGAAAAGCTTTTCTCACCAAACTAAATGTTGTAAATTAGGGATTTATTTGAGGAGGAATTTAAATGAAGAGTATAAATACTGTATATATTTTCCAATTGTAAAAAAAAGGTAATTGTAAAAAAAAAAATTATTTTTTTCATTTTATTTATTTATTTATTCTGGTAAGCATTTACAACAGGAAGCAATGAACAATAAGCAAAACAGTACAATCAAGAAAGTAAAATCAATGCCCGGGGGAAAAACCAATAGTGAACTTAATCACTTTCGAGGGCATCCCATCATTGACAATTAATTCAAACTTTTATTAAAGATATTTTACTTTATTTTGTTACCATTTTACTGTTAATTTTCTTGATTTAATTTAATCTAAACACACACCATTTCGTATTGTGCCATGGTGACAGCATGTGTTCACATTAATGAATAAAATAAATATTAGCTGTAATTCTGCGTTAATGAAATTTTGAATTAGGACTTGAAACTTGAATCCAAGACCAGGATTTGGAATATGAAAGATATGTAAAATCATGCTCTTCAATAAGACGGATTTTAAGTACATGCTTCAATGGTACTATTGTTTGCAGTGTTCCTGGTTTTCTGCTTTCAGAAATTGTTACTACAATTCATAAAATGGTGATTGCTTCCTCTGTGTTCTGTCCAGCAGCTAAAATTATAAAATTATAAATTATTATAATAAAAAGATTAATTATGTAAAACATTATATTGCGAATTACAATAACTGAATTAATGTAATGGATGAAATATAAAATTTCTGCTCAATGTTATTTGTTTTTACTGTATTGTGTTTTTGTTGTTTTAATTTATATAATAAACAATATAATACTATACAATTGCACTAATATAAATCATAATTATTGTAAAAAAGATCATTTATATAGTAAATACTACTATTAGTAATTATAAAATTATTTTTTACATATAAATTATTCTAATAAAAAGATTAATTATGTAAAACATTATATTGCGAATTACAATAACTGAATTGATGTAATGGATGAAATATAAAATTTCTGCTCAATGTTATTTGTTTTTACTGTATTGTGTTTTTGTTGTTTTAATTTATATAATAAACAATATAATACTATACAATTGCACTAATATAAATCATAATTATTATTGTAAAAAAGATCATTTATATAGTAAATACTACTATTAGTACTATTAATATTAAAATAGATTTAAATTGGAAACGTTTTTCTTAATTTTTATTATGCCCACCGCTGCCTTGAAATCTCCAAAAATATCTGTATTTCTTCCTAATTATGTAAACTTAAAATATTTAACCGTCCCATTACAAATAAAATTTTATACTTATTCTCTTCTACGTCTGGATGTTTTTGGCAAAACTACTTGCTAAATAAGAAAACAAAATTTTATTTTTATATTTTTTTCCACCGTCTTCTGACGATCCTTAAAAAAATAAGTTTGCGAAACAAGGTATTAAAATAGTCTTGCCTTTTTATCATTAAATTTTGTATCAAAGTTATAATCTTATATTGATTTTAGGTTAATTAGAGAATTAGAAATGTACTATGTAAATAATATTTTTATGATAATTATATATTTAAAGAAAAACAATTATATAATTCATTCAAGATAGTATAGTACATACTCCAAGTATCGAAATGCACGCCATCGTGTCGGGATTCAATATTTCGACATTAATTATGTCATCATTCCTGATAATATCTTATCTGAGATTAATCAGTGGACCTTTCGATAATTCATTCATGTACTTTAAATATATTCATATATGGGAAATGTTTTATGAGAGACTTGAGATGAGAAGCATTCTTTAATTGTGTGTCTTTCAGTCATGAACTAGCCTTACAGTTGCAACAGGAAGAGGATAGGTTAGCTGCAGAAGCAGCTGCTAGGAACCAGGATGCAGCTGATGGGCAACCACAACAACAACCCCAGCAACCGACTCAACAACAAGCACAACAACCATCTTCACCAAGGAGAAGAGAAGTAAGTTAACTTTTTATATGAATATATTTGAAGGTGTACTCTCTGCCATCAGCTGGAAAATTGGAAATAATCCCATATTGGAACTGCTTTCAGTTTGCTATATATAATTAAGTTATTAAATTTGAAAGAGAACACACAATTTTCCTACCCAATAATGGACAGTTTTAAATAATAACTTTCCTGTATTCTTTTGCATTGACCCTTAATGTGGCTGGTAGTCAGTTTTACGGATTTTTGTTTGTGTAAAATTTCTGTAAACCAGCAATTTTGTTTTTTGATCTGTTTCTGGAACTTCTGAATCCTTTTAAATGAGCTATTCAGAATTTCCATATATTTTGGGGAGACAAATACATTGTAATATATGTCCAGATTAAATAAAAAAACTCTGTTGTATGTACATAAAAAGTCATGATGTGCCTATATGTGAGGTCTCTGTTCTCTGCACATATTCTGTAATTCTATTCCTATTATTTGTACAGGTTAGTTTTATCTTTGAGGCCGATTTTCTCAAAACTTGGTTCTCATACACCTAAACTTTAAATGCTCACATCTCTGGACCTACTTATCGTAGGGAAGCCATTCAAATACCAAATTAAAGTTTGTAATGTGATCATTTATATAGTAAATACTACTATTAGTACTATTAATATTAATATAGATTTAGTTAAATTGGAAACATTTGTTCTTCATTTTTATTACGCCCGCCGCTGCCTTGAAATCTCCAAAAGTTTGATATGTGTATTTCTTCCTATATTATATTATATAAATTTGAAGCATTTAACCATCATAACGTAATATCATCATTACTTTTACCAATCAAATTTTATTTTTATTTTCTCCTCCATCTGGATGTTTTTGCTAAAACTATTTGCTAAATAAGAAAACAAAATTTTATTTTAAATTTTATTCTGCCCTCCTCTGATAATCTTTAAAAAACTAAGTATGTGAAACAAGGAATAAAAATAGTCTTGCCTTTACCTATTTTGTAAATAACTGCCGATTATTTTAAGGACATTACCTACCTACCTACCAAATGTATATAATCCCGTTTCCAAGGACATCCCCTTTAAAAGAGCTGGCCTAAAATAGCTATGAATTGTGTTCTTTGAGCGGATAAAATATTGGAGCAATTAATTTGATGTCATGATATTCTCAGCATCACAAAAGTTCTTTTCAGTACTATGCTTTGCATGCGGACTATTACTTATTATGCAAACATTCAAACAATACTATTATTGTTTTTATTATTTAATCTGTATATGTGGCAAAGACAAGCCAAACCAGTCACTCGTCGCAAAAATCAATTTTTAGTTATTAATACAGGTAGAAAGAGTAAAATTAGAGCTATAAAATGCTAAAAGAATCATTTCAATCTGACATTTAGTTATGAAGTTACAGGAGCTTAAACATACAGCTGTATAAAGAACAATATTTGAGAAATCAGCCTTTAAATTTTACGATTTCAGGCATTTCTTGGGCCGAAACTATCACCAAATCGTTAAAAATTGTTGTTTTAACATTGAAAATAACAGCATAGCATGATGTATAAATATATAATGGTTAGTTTAGTGCAATAAAATAGATTTCCAAAATTCCAACATTCCAGCATGTTTTGGCCATTATCTCCAAAACATGATTTGCGACGAGTGACTGGTTTGGCTTGTCTTTGCGACATTATTGCCATTGTAATTACTATTATTTTTAGTATTACTATTATATTAATATTATTTTTATTTTACTATTATAACTAATATTGCTATTATTCTTATTTAAATTGTACTATTATTTAAATTGATATTTGACTTTGTTATTATTGTAATTTATATTGTGTTATTGTTATATGATTATTCTTATTGTTATTCCTATTAATATAGTATTGTTCTTTTTTTATATCATCAGTGTATAATTGTTTGATGGCATTCACCTGGACTGTGCCGATCGATGGAAGTGCATTTACCGATCATCATTCAATGATATTCAACTCATTTCAACTTGTTAGCCGTTCAATGTTTGTAGAAAAATAAATCAGATTTTATAGTTATATATTTGAAGTAAAGTGTATATGAATGTTAGAACTAATAAGGTGCATGAATGTATGAAAAATAAATGACAGATTTTTATGATTTTTTGAAAGATGTAATTTTTTTGAAAGCTGTGTTATTTCACTCCTTCAAGGGGATCCTCAATAATATACTCTGCCGGAACTGATAATTTATAATTATGGACTATAATTGTGGATAATAATGACAAATAATTATGGTGTCAGTTTGAAGCAATTATTATTAATATAATTGTATCCAGTTCATGTTATTTGACAAAGTATATTAAATGTTCTATTATGTTCTATTATTATGTTTTATTTTTTACTGTTTATATATTTATTTTGTTTTTGGTAATTTGTGTGTTGGGAGCCGCACGTCTTTCAGGCGACAGTGGACTTTCCGCTTTTGTGACTCCTGAGCCGTCATGCCAAATGAATAAAATAAAATAAAAATAAATAAATAAAAATGTAATACATGGAAATTAATTATTTTTTTTACAATATGATATATGATAAAGTAATAAACATCAGTTTTAAGCCTAGTTTCCGTAAAAATCGCTAAACGCTATCGCCGACCCCTTTTGGCGACGCTGATTGGTCAATTTAATCAGGGAGCGTTCCTGATTGTGTTGGGAAAAGGTACGCAGTGCAACGATTGGTGTAAAAAAAAATCTGTAGCGACACTGTAGTGATTGTATGGAAACCAAGCTTTATATATACAAAGGGCTGTTTACAGTTTAAGAGTTCTTGTCTATACAGCTGTGGATATTACCAAGATGTTCATGTGCTTCAAATTGTTATCCCAGCTATTTTATCAAACATCTATGGACCACGTACTCAGCCCCTATATTCTTGCAGTAGTTAATCAGCCTGAAGGCATCTAATTTTTAACCAGGTATTCAGATCTTTGTCAAGACGATGTGCCAATTAAAACAGGGAACAGTGAAAATTTCACTTCGCTGATAAAAATGTTTTGCCCAAAAGCATTGTTTATTTATTTATAGTGTACATAAAGAGGCAAGAGAAAAGGAGGAGGGGCTATCTTTATTAAATTCAGAAATATATATTTGGTTTTAAAACAATTTGATTGGAAGACTGGTATTTTAACCAGAATGTCATTACATATGTTATGCCCATACTCAGACTTGCACCCTTTACTCAGGGTAATATAGTATGTGAAACAGTTTGTTTATAATTTTAATAATTTATCCTATAATTGAATACAGGTTTATAGAACATGATGTAATTGATCATTTACTGCCACGTAATTTAATGAACCTGAAAATTAAGAAAAATGTAGTGAATTGCTTTCCCTGTATAAATTTAAAACTGAGAAATAGAACAAGAACAAAATGTTCTTGCCAATTGATGGATGTCTTTGTATACCTTTCTACCTGTGAATTTAACCATTTTTGTAATGGAACATCTTTAAATCATCGAAAATTGTTCAATCTTATGTGGTTCTTCAACATAAGTAATTCAACATTTAATGTTAATTGTTATAGTTATGTTCTCAATTGTTAAGTATATTGTAAAATAATTATTTTTAATAACAATTATTTAAAAAAATTAATCTTCCATCATTAAAATTGGTGAATTGCATACTGTGATATAATATTTTTGTTATTAAAGCATTACACACTTAATTTTACTGGTTAAATCATAACTTAGATATTACTGTAGTTGCATAACTCCAGTAACCCATTTGTAAATCTTGCCTTTTCGATACTGTGTCCCAGGGTGGATCCAGTCGTGGGGCATGGGGGAATGTGGCCTCCCCTATTTACTCATCAAATTTTCAAATTTCAGTGCATATATTGAAATTAGCGCTACTCACCTATCTATTCTGAATATGTTGTGCCCCTGGTGTCTAATTACCAACAGGCAATTTTTAGCTCTGGTAAAACTGGCCGTTGTTTTTTACATCATTTGTAATGTGTTTTTTATAACTATAGAAAAGTTCCTTTTTCTGTATTTTTATATCATGAGTTGCAAGTTTATTCCTTAATATGTTTATATCATTAGATTGCTAAAGAAATATATTTCTGTAAAATTAGTAGCAATAATATTGATGATGGTGTTGATGATGTTGTTGCTGTTAATAACAGTGGCATTAATGTTGATGCTGCTGATGATGGTGTTGGCACCAGTGGAGTTCTAGGAGAACAGGGACCCAGTTGGGGTACACTGGACCCACCAAGAAGCCAATCGTTTTGCCCAGAAATACTTTGAAGAAGCTTATCTACAATTTGAGAGTGCCAATTGGGAGCCATGTCCCCCTTATTGTGGGCCTTGTTGCAACTAGCTATACTCTAGTTGCTGCTGCTACAGTTAATGTTGAAGTTACTGCTGTTATTGATGTGGTGATGCTGATTGATTTTCTTTCCCCAATTTATGTTATTAAAGCTAAGGTATGAATTCTTAAAAAGGTATTGTTGGTAGCATAAATTTATAGCTACCTCGTATATTGCATATGTATACCATTATGTCGATGAGTATATATTTGGATAGTTGCCAGAATAATATTAAATGAAAATAAGGTTTTTTTTGTTTTTTTTTTAATTGTCTTTGATATACCTCTAGGCATGTGTGCTTGCCACTATTTGTTAATTAGTTGTCTCATTAATCATGTTTATAAACTAAATCTATTTATAATGTTTCCATTAATCTGGCAGTTTTAGTATGGTTGATATTAGCCAAGTCAATAAACTATTTCATAATGTATATATCTGTATACCAACTGTGATCAGTTGTTTTGTTGAAATGCATAGAGCTTGGCAAGATC
>NW_022730127.1:93508-139139 GCF_011630105.1 Anneissia japonica | reverse complement strand
CATATATATATATATACACACACACACACACATATATATATATATATACACACACAAATATATATAAATATTTTAAAAGACATCATGAGATTCGAACCTGAGATTATTAGTGTGAAAAACACTCTCCTAACCACTCGACAAACTGTTTTCAGTTTGGTCGAGTGGTTAGGAGAGTGTTTTTCACACTGATCCCAGGTTCGAATACCATGATATTTTTAAAATATTTTTTTGGTGAAAACAGTTTAATCGAGTGGTTAGTAGAGTGTTTTCCACACTATATACAGTACATATACATACATATATAGACATATTATATATACATATACATACATCATACATATATATATGTATGCACATATAATTTACAATTATATATGTGCATACATATACACACATATAATTTACAATTTAGTCTTCACAGTATATGATATATATTAATCATAATACTAATAGAGATAAATTTTAAACCACCTTGCAGTAATACTATAATTATATATAAATTTTGTACATACACACACACATATATAATATATATATATATATATATATATTAATATTTACAATTTAACCTTCACAGTATATGATATATATATATATATAAATCATAAATCATAATACTAATAGAGACTTTTAAACCACCTTGCAGTAATACTATAATTATATATAAATATAATATATATATTATATAATTATATTATATATATAAAATATATATAAATAAAGAATGAATACAGCAATTTAAAATAAATCACAGCAAGATATTTGTTTCACAAGATTTTATTTATTTCATTTTCACATCCAAAGTAAACAATAATCATTGAGCATGAAATAATTGTTTAAAAAATAAGTTACTATCACTAAATAATTAAATGAAACTACAAAAAATCAATAATTAAACAAAGGAGCAAAACCAAAATATAATATTGTAATAAATTTAATAATACTGAAGTTAAAAATATGAGAGCACAATTCAGTATGAGCATCAGCAGAAGTGTCATTCTAAAAAAAATCACATGACTACTCTAAGGCCACATTCAAATATTAACCGGTCAATCATGCTTTAAAATTTAAACATTCTGGGTTTAAAGTTCCATGGATTGGCTGGGGAATATAACAAATAAACATATCAAGGCTTGCTGATCAAATACATGGCTATAGACTCGCACAAAATCAGGCCTGTTTTACTCTTAAAAATTTAAACTTTAAACTTTGAACAAAAAACAAGTTTGGTGGAAAAAATAGATATTCAAAAATGTAAAACATTTGGTCTTTTCAATGACTGTATGTCAATGACATATTTATGAATACATACCTTCTTGTATTATAACTAGTTTTGGTTATGTAAGCAATTTCTGAGGTAAGCTTTGTCCATGAATGATAATCTAATATTTGGCATTCACCTCACAAAATTCAAGTCATTAACACATTCATTGGGTTTTTTAGAGAATATGGTGGACCAAATTAACTTGGCCATTAGTTGAGCAAATTACATGTCAATCATGCCTGTCTTTGGGTCTTGTAAGAATCTATAGAATAACCATAGTTCACATGTTATTCCCTAAACAGTAATCCATATCAAAAATTGATCCAATACTCAAGAAACTAATTCGAATTATGCTGGACAGCTCAACTACATGTTAACAGAGTATAGTATATTTTGGTTAAAAGTTATACAAAGTATTGCACATCTAAACATGAAATTTATTATAAATTAAAGCTTTGAACATTATTCACCTACATACTAAAATAACAAAAAACTCTACAATTTCAAAGAAGTATCAAAACCGAATACAGGAGGCTAAGAAAAAGCAACAATTTTTGGCCTATTGTTAATGAAAAAATATTAATATAAAGAAGACAGAAAGATTGAGAAAACTCAAATGCGCAAGTACTGTACTATCTGCATGGTGTAGGATGAAAACCTATTCAATACTAGCACTTCACATCTACAATGGCCCTCCATGAGTAGTTAAATACAAACACTAATAGACATATTCCAATATAATCCTGTGCTATTATTAAAATCTATATACACTAATACATTATTATAAAGTGGAATTTTCAGAAGACGAAGGACAATGTAATCTGAAAATCAATAACAGATTCAATAAATGAAAACGCACGTCCCATTTGCATGTTATTAAGATAATGTTGATGAAATTCTACATTACAAGATGCATTCATCTACCTTTTAAAAAAAACACATCAAAGAAATTACAAAATTTGTTTTAGAAGACATCATATCATGGTTGATAGTGGCACCTAATATTAAATTGATTGACTGTTCAAGTTGATTTAGGTAGATTTTACTGTTTATATATTATACTATGCTTTAAAAAAAAAAACTATTTGGAAATAAAGATGATTTAAGTAAAGAGATCGATATTGTGTATCGATAATTGTTTCAACTAACTGTGAACTTAGGGTTAATTTACATTCGACATCCAGACTTCATCAACTTGATGCTGACTTACACTTACAGCAATTGGCTGTTAAATCAACAAATACAGTAAATCTGATACAGTACCAATGATAAATTAATTTCTAAGAACAATACAATTTTCAAACGATAAATTAATTCATCAAATAATTAATATTTAAAAGTATAAATTACTGTACTACAAATCATACCATTCATATTATTTCTCCTGACGCAAAAATGACATTGGAATATAAATTACTAATAACAATATAGAACCCACATTCACTGCAAGGCAACCTTATAGAAATAAAAATAACCAAATTAATTTAAGGCTAATATTACAATGTTATCTCGTTATAATAGATAATATCACATCTTCATTAGAAGTATGCACTTCCTCAATTTATATTACCATAATTTATTAATACCAACATAATTGAATAATAATAATTAGTACAGTCAAGCAAGTACTTGGTATATACCGTATTAACAGCCAACTCATAAATTCTAAAATAGTATCTTATATTACAAAATAATTACATTTACTGCTTTATATTACCTGTCAAAATATTATTGCACACATCACATTTTGTTCTTGATTTCAAAATAATTTACAAGGTCCAATTTATGATAAAATAACAAAATTCAAAAATGCCTCTTTGTAATTTCCATAATAGCCTCTCTGGGTACTTTACACATCAATTTTAATCTATTCTGATCAACTGATGAAGCTAAAAATAGAACTAACAAAACCTTATTTACTCACAAGATAACAATTTAATTTGGCATGACATACTTTAAAAAAAACAGGGATAAACATAGATGATAAAAAAATAAATTAGAAAATAAGGTGGTATGGTACTTCCAGTAAGGACTTATAAATTTCAAATTAAAATAGCTTTCTCGAAATTTGAAGTACTGGAGATGAAAAGGTGGTATGAAGATTGGTTGGTATACCTGTACTAATATCTAAGTATAATACTATACTATATTGGTGCAACATAAATTTAGTATAGTACCAAAATATACCAATGCAACATCAGTAACCGGTATGTTATGGTTGTATACTGTATGTTGCACCATTATAGTATAAACTAGTATAAGAAAACAAAGTTTATTTTTTTCCCGCCCTTCTCTGACGTTCTTTAAAAAAATAAGTTTGTGAAACAAGGTATAAAAAAAGTCTTGTCTAATCTTATTGGGCTTGTAACTGCAGCCATTAAAATCAGAAATAATTGGATCTATCTGAAAAAAATCCTACAGAAATAGGTTCAATAATTGAATCCTATTCACAATTTACCAATAAATTATCATAAAAATTCCAATTTACTGTTATAATACAATACATGCCCAAATGCGAGGTAGGTTGGATCATAATAGACCTTTAGCACAATAGCTACAGTATACTATTACTAGTAATATTTACATCCACCTGTTCTAGGCCAACCATGTTATCAATTTCAGGCTTCCTGTGGGGATTCAAGAGGGGATAACATCATTGAGTATATGCTGGATATTCTAGGAGAAATTTTCACCTACAGTATTCATAACTACTACTATAGAACACAATGATTTTGATTAGTCATATTCTTGGAAGACTTATTTATTATAGAATATCTTTATATAAATTTGACACAATTCAAATAATAATCATTAAAAATAGCCTTAGTATAGCTGCTAGTCTGTCTTATACATCAGACACGGTACAACAAACCATCTCATATCTCATATGAGTTTTTGAGGAGAAGAATTTTCATTTTTTTAATTAGATTTTTTCTCTACAGCCAGCCAAGTACTTGTTGACCTTACTGAGATGCCTGCATATTAAATTGTAAATACAAAGGGCTTTCATTATCCATAAGAATATTCGTAGTAGCATGCATAACAATGTACTGTACTATAATTATATGAGTGTATTTGTAGTTAATAGCAGTCAACAGGTTTAGTGTTAAAATTGTTATCGGTTCTCAGGCCTAAGTAATTTTTTTCTACTCAAGTATAAAATCTATTTTTTTTAGTTATATGCTTTATTATTCTTATATTTAAAATGCAGGAAAAAGACCATAACAGGTTATTTTGGTCTTTTTTTAAAATTTAATCTCCACAGAAATTAAGGATAAAATTGTAATTGAAAAAAAGGCTTATCATCTTGGAAATGAACTATAGAGGGCAGCATCCTTTACTATCAATACTTTCATCAACCAGATTCAGTGACTTCTCTATCTCCTTATCTTCTTTATCGAGAAGGTATCGTGCCATAATGTACATCGCCCTCAAAACATTGTCACCACTTTTTGCACTGGTTTCCATGAATGAACAGTTGTATGTCTAGAGATGGAAAAGACAAAAGTAGCTGCTTCAAATACATTTCTATTCATGATTCAGATATTAATAATGAATAAACCACAACTTGAACTTCAAAAATAGCTGTTATTATAGGCAGCTTCAAATTAACTTGGTAAAACTTGGTAACCAAATTAACTGGGTAAATAACTTGATAACCCAATTAACTGGGTAAATAAATTGGTAAAAATTTATTTACCAACAGTTGTAATTACGATTACAATTGTCAATTACATTTCATTATATAACCCAACTGTGATGAATGCATTCCTCTACACAAAAGCACCTCCCCATTTAAACAGGAAGCTAAAACTTAATAAATGCTGGCTATGCCATTCACTGTAATTGCTCATGGCTCCTGCCCTGTGACCAAGATAGTGGTTTCAATGCATGTTTTTGATTAGTATTCCGAATTTCTGTTTACCATCTATTAGGTTGACTTGTGTACATATTCATACCACTGTTACATCATATTTGCATAAATCAGTCACATGAATTGCAGTCAGTCACCTGATTTGTACAGATCAGTCACATAATTTGTATAGATCAGTCACATGATTTGTATAGCAGTCACATGATTTGTATAGATCAGTCATATGATTTGAATAGATCAGTCACATTATTTGAATAAATGAGTAACATGATTTGTATAGATATGTCACATGATTAGTGTAGATCAGTCACATGATGCAATAGATCAGAATGTTTTCATTTCATGTTTTTTTTTTACCTACCTCAGCAAACTTTCTGGCAACATCATCCTTGACTGGCTTAAGTTCTTGTTTCTGAACCAAGTCAGTTTTGTTACCAATCATCATCTTCACTACTCCATCTTCTGCATTCTCCTGTTATAAAATAATGAATTTGCATACCATTACTTTTAATATATCAGGTTAACTACTTTAAACTATCTGACATAGAGATTCCATATCTATTATTATCAATCACCATGCTTAAAACTTTGCACTAAACTTGTCAAATGGAAATGCAAATTACATGTATAGACAATTTCTAATTATTTATGTGTTGTTTATTTATAAAGGGATATAGTGTATACTACTATGATAAAAATATCAATAACAGTATTATAAAACAACAAATGAAACAGTAAGCAACAGTACAACCACCACAACAACAGCAATTAACAATAAGAGCAACCACAATACAAATAATAATAAACATAGCAGCAACAACAACAACAGCAGAGCAGCAACAACAACAGCACAGCAACAAGAAAAACATCAACAAAAATATAATATGTATGGAGGATCTATATGCTACTGTATACATTAATACAGAATATAATTGTATGCACACGCTGTTGGATAATGGCTAGGTTGTAGCAAAAATTGGAAAATTAAGTTATTGGTATTTTCAGATGCTTGAGAATGTAATCTTTAAAATGACTTGACTCATTGAAATTGGACATTTCAAGCATGTTATTGGGAAGTGATAGTATAGCACTCTTAAAATCCAGATATACATAATTTTGAGTAATTGCACACTATTTTGTATAGAACAATATAAAGTATAGAACAGCAGCACATCGAGAGTAACAATATAGAATTTATTCTCTAGCTTTCGTCCACACAGTGGACTTCATACAGTTTCCTGATGTTGACCACTTCTAGAAGAAACACATTGGGACATGTTAATGTATTGTGATTTTAAAAAATTTTTAATTTAGGCCAATTTTGTGCTCTCATATTTTATAACTCATTACTCAATATTGGCCTAAGTGACAACTTTCATTTTTGCCACAACATGCTTCATATACTGTATGCATATTGTAAATGTTCAATACTGTAAAATGTACAAAATGAATTACTTGCACAGTACTATATGCCTCATATACTGTATGCATATTATAAATGTTCAATACTGTAAAATGTACAAAATGAATTACTTGCACAGTACTATATGCCTCATATACTGTATGCATATTGTACATGTTCAATACTGTATAATGTACAACATGAATTACTTGCACAGTACTACTATATGCCTCATATACTGTATGCATATTGTACATGTTCAATACTGTAAAATGTACAAAATGAATTACTTGCACAGTACTATATGCCTCATATACTGTATGCATATTGTACATGTTCAATACTGTATAATGTACAACATGAATTACTTGCACAGTACTATATGCCTCATATACTGTATGCATATTGTACATGTTCAATACTGTATAATGTACAAAATGAATTACTTGCACAGTACTATTGTTAAGCACACTATACTCAATGCATGCACTATGCCTCAAATACTGTATGCATATTGTACATATACAATACTGTATGCCAAAAAATATAAAATACTTGCAAAGTACTACATTTATTGTTAAGCACACTATACTCAATGCATGCTCAATGTATGTACTATGCCTCATATACTCTATGCATATTGTACATATACAATACTGTATGCCAAAAAAAAAATACTTGCAAAGTACTACATTTCTATTGTTAAGCACACTATACTCAATGCATGTACTGCTGCATATACTGTATGCATATTGTACAATACTGTATACAAAATGAATTACTTGCACAGTACTACGTTTATTGTTAAATATTCAATGCATGTACTAACACGTTATATTTTCATTGCGGATTTTTTGGGCTCAGTACGGACTCCAAAAGTATGCATTTTCTTTTAGTTTTAAGGTTTATGCGGATTTTATAAGTCCGCAATGAAGATATAACGTGTTTACTATGTGCACTCTCAAATGTACTGAATATTGAATGTCCCTAAAAATGCAACTATATAATATACAGTTTCAATACTATTGTGTATTGTATACATCATTTTATCAGGTCTATTTTGAAACAGCGATACCAACGTCTAGCAATTTTCACTGGGAGACATCCAGCAGCCTAGCCTGAGCAAATGTTGTTGTTCCAGAGACATATGTCATTTTGATTACCTTGACAACCAAAAACACAGATGGTTTTATGCGCCCCATATTTCCTGTTTTTTTTTTTTATTTTGTTTTCAAAGACTAGCCTAGGCTTCTACAAAAACAAGGTCGAACACCAGTCACAGAGCACAGATAAACACCGGTGGAAACTACCATAAAGCAAAATGACTAGGCCTCTGGATGTCCCCTGGTGGTAGTTGTCAGGTTCTCAAAAATTTTAATTTCAAATTTAGCAAAAATACCTCAATACTGTTCATCCAGTTACGAACACTCAGGAACGAGCCCTCACAATTCACATCATACATGACGACAATACCATCTGCTTTGCGGAAGTACTGTTTAGTGATGCTGCGGAACCGCTCCTGTCCCGCCGTGTCCCAGAGCTGCAACGCAACTATTTTATTTTCTACTTTCACTGCCTTGATCCTAAAATCAACACCTGAAAGGAAAAATGTTTTAATGCCTTTTTACTTCATATATATATTAATATGCATTAGATTGGATTGGATTTATTTGGTGTAAACCCAAGGATAATCCACAAAAGTCTGAAGAAGTCTTATTTAAAGTGGATGGTGGTGATTGATAGTACGCTGAGAGACAATCCTCTACTCTTTTCCGGATACTGTACAGCGTGCATACGGGCCATAATGCACACAGGCACGCACAGGACCAACGGCTTATACATTTTTATTTAAAAGACGGTGTGCTAACTTGCATTTCAGCCTTCCGGCTGAAACAAAAGGAGAGCAGCAATGAGAATTGAACCGGGGCCAAGAGATCTTCATGGTTCAGTGGCACAGTGGCTACCACCAGTTTAGCCAACTGAGCTAAGCTGCAATTAACAGAAGGAAGTGTGTGAGCATTAGTACATTATTTAGGTTTATTATAATATATTACTCTATAACTACGGCTCCCACAATAGACATTTCTGGAGCGTCAATCTAATTTAACAACCGACCAATCAGAACAGTGTTTTTTACACTGTCCTTTTTTGGGACCTTAGCAACAATATCCAAGGGCGGGGTTTAGTGGAAAGAACATTATACACTGGTTATGCAACATTGCTAGCTTTCTTGCAACAGTCACTCTAATTATCTTCATCTATGTATATTATCCTTGTTTAGAGTTTGATCATCATTGGCTAAAGTTAAATTTAAAGACAATAGAAAGCCATTTGCAAAAATTTGTGTTGTTTTGTATATATAAAAACATTAGGGGTTCACACTGTCCCATTACTTCCCCAATCATCCAGATGTTTGAAGGTGGCCTTGTAGCTCAATTATTCAATCCTGTGTAAAACCATGATATTAGCATTCACAGAGATTAATGTTATTATTCATATTATTCAATGTAAAGTTGTATTGATTATACTGGTATATTCTAGTGTAAATGCCAAAGTTAAGTTTTTTAAACATAAGAGGATGAAAACGATAAACAAAAATCATGATGTCAATATACTATAATAACTTGGCACTTTAACAAACACAATATATGTAGGCCTAGCATAGTTTTTGAAGGTGAGAAGAGGAGTTGAATAGCATGGTTCTGGGTCAAATTCTTGTGATAGCAGAACAACTCCACTCCCTAAGCCCCTTAAAGAAACTTGGTTGACAAAGAAAGCCTAATCCACCCAGTAATTGAAGTGACATGCTTTTGGTTGCGAATGAAATAAATAAAATAAAAATATACAGACCATCTTACCTATTGTTGCACTGAATGAGTTTTTGAAACTGTCTGTTGTGAATCGATGGAGGAAAGTTGTCTTGCCAACTCCAGAGTCTCCGATGAATACAACTTTGAAAACTCTTTCTGGAATCATAGCATCAACACCTACCTGCTACGAATAAAATATACCACCTCAAAATACACTAATTAAGTTACAAAGTAAGTTTAAGATGTAAAGGCAAGTACGGCCGTCCCATGGTAAAAACAACGTAACTGCTATTATATTTTTGTGCTCTTTCGTTGTTTTACCTTGGAACGACCGAGTAGTGCAATTGCTATTTAGATAAAGCTTCGTATTGGCAGAATTTTTAAAGGAGGGGGGTTTCATATCTTTTTACAAAAGGGTATGCCTATTTCAGACCACACTCACCTCAGCTCACCATGGTTAAGGATATAACACTGCAGATGTCTGAAAATTGCACCCATTGAACAACACCAGTTATGGGAATGTACATATCATTTGAAACATATATTAATCATATACAATATATGAATACATTTTTTTCTAGAATAAATGAAATAAGATATTAAAGCAACCAAAGAAGGCAATTGCCCACGAAGATTTAAAATAAAATCTTGTGATGGGTCTTAGACCAATATGTATCTATAAATTACCTTACCTCTAAGAGTTCAGTTTCCATATCAACTTTAGCCTGACAGCCTACAGGTTCTACCCTCTCTGCCTCCTGGCTTCTGCCTGTTGGAAGTCTTGGCCTGGTGGTTTTAGGGTCTGAGAAAGCAGAGTTTTCAGACACTGGTAGGCTTGGTAAACGCCTTATTCCCTTACTGTGACTACTACTCCTGCAATTAAGCAGCATAGCTTTAAATATCAAATGAAAGATCTTAGGTTTAATGTACATTTTGAATTATTGTTATCATATATAAATGTAGAACTTCCTTTTAGGTCCGGGGGATGACCAAAATATAAAATAATCAGTTATTTATTCATATAGGCCACATAGTTTACTTTTAAACAAGTAATTTTCTCCTATAGAGCAAGGAGGTATAAAATACCTCCTTGTATAGAGTAACCAATATATCCACATCAATATTAAAAAAAATAAATAACATTCTTCAATCTTACCCTTTCCTTATATACATTGTTGAAGTAATTTTTAAATAGCATTTTACATAATTTATTTAAATCTATATTTTGGATTGCTAATATACATGATTTTACTGGTTTCATTGAGCTCTAGATTTGCATTTTAAATACTATTTTGACAGGAGTAAAATTGATAACCAAGAGCAAACATGACAACAGCTGACCAGTCACTCATTACCAAAGTTCAAATGGAAATCAACTGTTATATCTTTTTCAATATTAAGATGAGTGAGATGATAAATATATATATTTTTTTGCGATTTTTACTTACTGTTGGTTTTCATGTCCTAGTTTCTTCTCATTCGGTGAACTTGAAAGACTTCTAACACTTCCGTTACGGTCTTCAACACCATTTTCAAAAGATTTATGTATTTGATTTTTATTTGAATTTGGTGAATGCATGTGTAAATCCTTGCACGATATGTGTCCATTCGCAGAATGAAGTGGTGTACTCGTCATGCACGTTATTTCCGCATTCTCTACATTCCTAAATGGATCACTAGTAAGCACACTTAAATTAGCATTAAAGTCACTGCTACCTGGCTGTTGAGTGCGTGCCAGTATTGCTGTCTGAGTGAAATAATTTTCATCTACCTCAATACTGTCATCACTATCATTGTCTGTAATTTTTTCCTCATTTCTATCCTCTTCATCCTCCTCCCCATCCTCTTCCCCCTCCGACAACTGCTCTTCACTCCCTCCTAATTCTCCTCTTCTTTTTGTTCCTCCAATTTTTTTCCTTTTAGCTCTCGTACTAAGAAGAGAATTAAAAGCATAAATACTGGAAAAACATTCAATAAAAAATAAAAGAACAATACTGTATATAATAATGTCACATGACAAAGTAAACACATTCCACAAACATTTACATGTTATATAAAATTTCACATAATTTTTTAAGACAATTAAGACGTTTACAAGTTGCTTGATTATAAATTATAAATTAGTAACATTTTAATGTCCCACTACCTGGATGAGTTAAGGCCAACTCAGACAGCGTCGGCTGACGCAGCCCGACCCAATTTATCGTCGGGGACAGTCTTAAGCCGTCGTGAGAAACATTAAACACGTTTAATATTCTACTACGCGACTGCCCCCGACGCACACCATCGCGTCTGTGTTCAACTCACACAGACCCGACACGACAACAAATCGCGTCGGGCTGCGTCGGCCGCTGCGGTCTGAGTTGGCCTTTATGGTCTGCTACTCTACTATATTCATGTGGTTGAAACAGCCATCTAGCAGGAATTAAAAAGCTTTTTCTAGACTATCACATTTCATGTGATCTGCCCATATGGGACGTGACAATCATACACCCATACATGGGCAAATTACAGATTTTTGTGATGTAAATTTTCTTTATGTTAGCACTTTTATTCTATATACCAGTATTAGCATTATCCTATTAGGTTATTTATCCAAAGACTACGGAGGTCATGACTTCATAACATCGTATGTATTGCAAAGTACAAATGATGTTAAGTGGTCATTATGGTTAAACATGTGTACTCTATGTATATTAAACTAAAAACTAAACTTTTAATTTTTTTTTTAAAAGTTTTCGCTTGATATAGTACTATAAGCTATTATATTTTGAACTATAATAAAATGGATCGTTCCAGAGTGTCTATCAAACTAACTGATCAATCAGAACAGGGCCATCAAACTATTAAACTGATCAATCAGAACAGGGCCATCAAACTAACTGACCAATCAGAACAGGGACATCAATACGCGCATGTCCCACAAACACACATGGAACCTTAAACGCAATATCCAAGGGGTGTAAGTGAAACGGTCCATTGTTAGAGCATATTCAACACATCAGCCTGAATGTTTATACTGTATGAGGCTTACCGTCCAAAACTAGCGTACTGTCGCTAAATGTTAAAAGTAATTAGCATAAAAACGTGGCAGTATTGTATACTTCAGTACAGAGAGGCCGTAATAATTTTACTCTAAGCCTTGGCAACAGTAAGTCAATTCCATTACAATAAAATATTACTTTAAAGCTTATAATGCAGTGAATATGAATAATATATTAAAGTACATTTTCTAGCTTTGGTTACTTATGTTGTTTTTGGCAAGACAAGCCCCATATTTTCATTAGGAAAAAAATATTTTTAAAATGGTTGATAGAATATGGTGACTTGGTTCTTATTTTTTTTTTTTTTTATCTTAACATTTCAACAGTCACAATAGCAACAAAGGCAATACAGTACTACTATGACAGACATAAAAAATAGATTTACACACAAACACCAGAGTGATGAAAATATCAAATTTTGACTACAAAGTTTGTAGTCACACAATACACTAGCACAATTACATCATGTATACAAAATGCCAACAGCAGTGTTAGAAATGAGACAATTAATTTGTATAATAATATACATTTAAAAAGTAAATTAACTATATAATTAAAAAATCATTTAAGATTATATATAAGAAAATATGATCGAAAAAGATAGTAATAAAGAAATTTAATATTGGGTTAAAGCATAATAACTATCGGAAATTTTAGATATTGTTAGCTGTTGTAGGAATTTGCAGGGGCAGATCCAGAATTTTCCAAACAGGTAGGAGAGGGGGCAGGGGGCAGCAAATGTTCAGAATTTCAGAATAGAAAAGTGAGTAGCGCTAATTTCAATACATAACATTAGGGAACAGTTAACTTAATTTAACTGTTCCCTGATAACATTGATATGCATTGAAATTTTTTATATTTAGTGGCAAAACTGGGGGGGGGGGCACACACGCTCCCATGTCCTCTCTAGTGGATCCGTGCCTGGTTTGTGTTTATCCACTACTTACATGCATTATTCACTAAATTTCTTTGTATTTGTAATGAGCAAACTAAACACATTTATTGGAATTCAATGGTGAGTTGCTAATATTTTGAAGAAGTTTTTATGTTGTTAGAATTTTTGCAATGTATTTCAAAAAGCAGTTCTGAATGCAAGGCCTTGCAATTTTAAGAATCAAAAATAGTGCAGGTGTTGTTCACAACTATCAACATTTTTGCAGGTGTACAAAGAGTTCTCCCTTCCTCCAATCTTAAAGGGTACATAAAAAATGTTAATTTTGCAAATTATTCTCTATTTTTTGTGAAGTACTTTACTAGGTTACATAAACATGTATCATCCATTGTTGCATTATAATTGGTCGGAAAATTTAGTATTTTAAATATTGCATGTTATTTTGAATCAAAATTTTCACGCATATATAAAGTGGAGAAATTTACTGATTGTACACTGAAATGAAATGTTGATATATTGTGAACAACCCACTGTCATCGATTAAAAAAGTGAACAATGAAATTTGTTTTGCCAGTTGCTAAAATTATACTAGAATACAATATAGATTAAAATATGGTTAGAAATAAAAAATTTAAATATTATAATATTAATTTACTATAATTAAATCATTGATGAGCTGCATATGATTATTTCTTCACAATCTTTGCTTTGTTTTACAGGAAAGCAATCATGTATATCATCTATGAAGATCATAGAAAGAATAGGGTTAGGGGTCAATATTCCATTGGCTACTTTAATTGAAGAACACAAAATATAACATGAAATATGCAGCTGGTATTAACTACTAGAACATTATTAGATAGATTATTAGATAAATTTACATACACCACTGTTAGTAGCATTGATATGACAGGACCATTAATAGGAGGTTTACATCCCCGGAAAGTGGGATATGGTAAAGAGTAAAAATCTCCATCAGCTCTTGTTGTATGGCCCAGTCCCAACAACAACCTGCCATATATGGCCATATACATACCAGTATTACTAGCATGCCATGATTACTATGATTATTAATTATGATAATTGATATACAGTTAGTTATATTTATTTTTTCATGCAGTTATAACATACATTGTAACTCAGAGTTCTCAATACAAGTGCCAACCAGACAGTACAAAATTGAATAGTTCTTATAATTCATCTATTTACCCACTATAAATTACGGTATCTGTACATAGTAATGTGTTATGTAAAAGTGTGAAAACTCTGAGCACAGCTCTGGTCAAGACAAACAATATAAACTGTTCTTACAAGCTTTTACAGACACACTTATACAAAACATTTAAAGTCAGACTCCGGAGGAAAACAATTTTTTGATATGTTGCAGAACTGATTTTTCTAAGACAGAAAAAGGTTGTTTGACGAAAAACTGGGGAACGGTGAACGAGATACAGATTTTTGAATATTTAAAAACTGAGGGAAAAAGGGGTGTAACTGCCCATTTTTACACCTTTTTCCCCCAGTTTTTTTAATATTCAAAAATCTGTATCTCGTTCACCGTTCCCCAGTTTTTCGTCAAACAACCTTTTTCTGTCTTAGAAAAATCAGTTCTACAACATATCAAAAAATTGTTTTCCTCCGGAACCTGACTTTAATAGCATATTGATTGACACTGGCAGGCAAATATTATGTACAGCAGGTGGCCAAAATGCAAATGAGTAATTAGCATATTATTAATGATGTTCATCCATTAGGTCGTTAAGAACATTAAATACCTTGGTGTACTGACGGAGGAAATCTCCTGGAAAGAGTGGGAGTGAAAGAACTTTGCAGCATACACGCGGAATGGAATGACATGAAAAAGAGAAAAAGAGGGAGAAATACCACACCGTTCAGAAAGAAGATGTAGGTGATGATTTAAAAAAAACACCTTTTATACACCTGTATGCAAATCTGCATTCACAGTCAAATAGAATCTGGCATTATAAATTATACGATTGACGTTGTAATAATATAATTTTAGGTACATCTTGTTAAATATTTCCAGTGTCTCAATTTTTTTTTTTTTTGCACAAATGGTGTTCTTGTTTTATCTCTCATTTGACAAATGCAACTAAGAAAAAAAAAACACCTTGATAATTTAAAATAGAAAATTAAAACAATAACCAAATAAAAACCATATGGAGTTGAAATTGTATAGAAAGTTGTTTAAACATATAAAAGTTGATGAACTAAAATAATGTATTGATTTACCAATCTGATAAAGAAGAGGTCAACCCAACTAGACAAAAGAAACTACTTGTTTATCATATTTATTAATACAGATGCGTTTTTTACCATTGTTAAATGTGACTGGCTCTGGCAAAAACAGCCGTTTGTAGGAAAAATTCAAAATTGAGCTTTTGGTGTTTTTAGATTCTGTATGAAGTCTTTTTAAACACAGTGTTTATTTCATAGAAATTGGTTGAGTATTAGCATGAATTTATGAATATTTAATTGATTGGATATCAGCCATGTAGGTTTGAGAAAACAGCTTCCAAAGAATTCAAAATCAATAATTCATTATTAAGATTTGTATTTTTAGAATAATTTTAACATACTTTTCTATTAGATTTAGTAATTGATATATTGCAGAAATGTACATCCATATATCTTCTTTCATAAAATGCAAAAACATGAAAATAGCATTTTGGGTGCTTGTGGGAAATTTGAAATTGCGACAAATGGAGGGTTTTGCCAGAGCCTGTCACAAATCTCCCTTAAAGGCAAAAAGGTTTGAGCCACTTCACCCTTACAACAGAGGTGAAATCTGACCATAAGCCCTGAACTTCCTGCCAGAATAGACCCCTTGTCAGAAAAACCACAACTAATAATAAGCAAATAAATTATATTTTCTGGTTACAATTAGAAACCACACCCATATCCCAAAACCCACAATCAACAATTTTCATATATGGCTACCAAGTTTTAGAATATAAAATATGAACCAGTGAAGATGCCTTATGAAAAGAACATGTTTTTTTTTTTTCTCAACCGCAAAAGAAAATTATTTGATAATGATGTCTAAGCATTAATAAATACTCACTTGGTAGGACTGTCATTAAAATAATTAGCAAGAATCGAGCCTTGTTTCACCATCTTCTTTTTTGGTCTATTCTTACGAGATGCCTGGAAGGAATACAAACTAGTCAAATATATGTATGCCAGAAGATGATATAACAAATCTTTAGGTGTTATAGTGTAATAATCATATTTTTATTACAAGCACATATAATCAGGTTATGAATATATTAAATCAATGATCAATGTATGAGTGATCTAGTAACACATGCCAGTGATATATATATACATAAACTATATACACAAGTACATTCCTGTCATAGTATCATCATTACAATCACTCTGCCATCACCACCATAAACCTTATTACCATATCATCATTACTACTCAACCACCACCATCACAATCTTTATATCTTTTATTTTCATCAACATCATCACAACAATTCTCAGTAGCCACTTCATAACACCATTATTTTTTGCAATTGTGGTATATTACGTCATCCATTAGTCAAAACAAATATTTTGAAATATTCCCTTATTCCATCAGCAATACACCTTTTTAATAATAAATTCGTTAGATAATTTTTCTGCATAAAATCATTCATTTTGACTATTATTAAATTCCATTGAAAAGAAATTGCTGTTTCTTTCTAAATTGCTTTTAATATAGTTTATTCAATTATTTTGAAACTTGCTATGTTTGCTCAAACCTTAATTGCAATAACAATTATATATTAATAAACAATTCAATTGTTAATCATATTCATAATATGGGCGCGAAGGTGAAGTGGGGCTCAATGATCAGTTCAGGGGCGCTAACTTGCAAAAGTCTTCCATTAGGTGAGACTTTTTTTATACTTTATTCGCAAAATTATTTTTTCAAAGATCGTCAGAGAAGGGCAGAAAAAAAAATTTGTTCTTTTATTTAGCAAATGGTTCTGCCAAAAACATCCTGACAGAGAAAATCAAAATAAAATGTGATTGTTGAATGTAATCTGTGTAATAATGGGATGGTTAAATGCTTTAAATATATATAATTAGGATGAAATATATACATCTTAATTTGGTGATTTCAATTCAGCAGCGGCCGAAATAAAAATTTAAAAAATCTTTTATTTTTTTCTGCAATTTCCATTATTTTGTGGCGGTGGGTACGCTAATTGACCAAAAATAAAATTGAATTTTCATTTGAAATCGTCGAAATCATAAAAAAGTCTTGGTGATAACAGATTGTGGTAAAGACCTATAATACATATGAAGACAAGGCTACATGATATAAAATATGATTGGATGTACCTTTACAGAACATTGTCAAGAGAAAAAATGTAGTTTAATCTACTTTAGGCTATACTAATCACGAACACTAAGTGAGTAGTTGGACATGCTATGAATTCAAAACACAGTGTGCAAAAATGGTACAAATAGAAATAACAATAACAATTAGTGCAATAATAACATATTGCAGGTGTATGGGTAATAGCAGCAGCATGAGTAGCCATAGATGCTGGGGCACAGTAATTAGCAGCAGTCACAGCAGCAGTAGAAAGAGTAGTTCACTAATATTGAAGGTGCAGCTTGGTGTTTAAGATGCTTGCCTTCCAGTCTCAGGTCATTGGTTTAATCCTGTTACAGCACAGAATTTATACTCAATACTCAAAAAACTTCTCCACTTTCAAAAAACCTGGTTTCCATAACAATGCTCCACACTATCGCTAACATTCGCCAACCATTGTCTGTGACTATCGGTTTATTCTCGGACCAATAAATATTTGAACACTAGGCCCTATGCCTTCTATTTCTCTTTAAACGTTATTAAGTTCCTTTATGCTCTTGTCATATATAAAATTATTATTTCATATTTAACAACTTTTATCAAAAATTAGATTTTATCCTCTCACAAGAAAATCAAGTGTAATGATTGTTATCATCACTACTCAGATAGTCTTCCAACTGCATCCGCAGCCGACAGCTATGTAGCGTAGCATGCTTTACAGAAACCAGGCTTATAGTAAGCCCCATAGTTTTGGGACTTAATTGGTTTATAAAGCATCACATTATTATATTTACAGCATCCTTAATATAGCCAAGAGTATCAGCCAAACTTCCAGGATAGGCTGGAAGAGTCACCCTCTAAAATGGTTAAAAAATAATATGTGGTTGTGATATTAGGAGCAGCAGCAGTAATAGTAGTATTAGTGGTAGTTGTAGTTAAACGTTGACGATTTCATAACGTTACTACAGTATGTTACCTTCCCAGTATATGCGGGTACCCATTTATCATCCTGGTCTGTCTCTCCCTGTATAAATGGGTAGCGGCACATGCTGGGAAGGAAGCGATCCCTTCCAAGCATTGCAGTGTGGACATGCTCAATGCTTAAGAAAGAGGGACTCCAGACCTGTACAGGTTCAACTATCTACTTTGATAACAGAAAAAGTATTGCTTTGAATGGATCTTGAAATAATGAGAACAAAATGGCTCTAAAAACCTAAATGATCACAATACTGAAAACAAACTAAAAAAAAAAAACAAAAAAAAAACTACATTTGATATAAACCTTTCTTCTTTAATAAATAATTATGAAAATAAGGTGTGTTTGTGATAGCTATGGTTTTTTTTAAAGCTAACTGTGCAGTGACAAGGCATGTTATAAATGCTTGTATATTATACCTCCATCAATTCCTCCTCCAGACTTGGCGCCCTCTAGTGTGTGACAAGATCGAAGCAAAAGACAAGAAAGCATTGAAAACATTAAATAATGCAAAACATTGACATACAACACACATACATGGGAACAAAAAACAATTTAAAAAAAGTACTGAATCGGAATTTAATATCAAATATATTTACACATATAATCACACATAATACTTTTAAAGTAAATACTAGAATATAAATGTGTGGCAGACAAAACTATTACCACAAAATATAACCACTTAAGTTTTAATTAACACAGTCAAATCCTTCATGTTACTTGAAATAGTTCACTCTGTGAACAAATTCTTATAATTATTAGCAATAAGTCCCTGTTATTTATTATTCCTGTAAGAATATAATACAGCCACCAAAATTATTTCATCTTTACAAGAGAAATGCTACAGAATAGTCTAGTATTTGTATCAAACCCCCTAAATTTTGATCAATCCTAAATGCACCACATGTGTATAATCCCATCTCCTAATTTCAGACGATTGAGATTAAAATTTTATGTGCCTCAAATGAACATTAAATGAAAGTAAAACAAACCAAAAATGAGTTACTTATAGGCGCCGCGGTGGACTCCCTGAGGCTTACTGTAGGCTGGACCTCTTGATAGTAGCCTTGATAGTACAGGCCCACAGTTGTTAGCATTTTATGTTCCCTGGACAGAAACCCATCTCCCAAATGCAACTCGATTAATAGAAGAGGTGATGGGCTTACAAACCTAACCATTAATTATGTTTATTCTTGGAGGTATAATACCTACAATACTGCCCTCTATAAATTACAAAACAATAATGCTACCAAAGGGTTTCCATGTAATTTGTTGATCTGTGTTTTTGTGGTCAAGTATTGCTGCTCTGTCAGTACAAATAGAGTACCATTTTTGAGAAGAGTTGTTTTTGGAATTGGTCTTGTGTAAAACACAAATGGCCCATGTGTAATAAAGAGCTCATTCTCTCTTCAAAAATTGATGGTTTTTTATGCTATATAGCAAAGCCTTTTAATATTACTCTATTCCAATCATACACACAAATAAATCAATGGTTTGATATTGATGATGGTGATGACGACAATGATGATAATGAGTGCTCTCTGAAACTGATTTGCTTGATAAAAAGATCCAGTTCAGAAATTAAATTTGTATTAAAAACATATTATTAACATGTAGCCCAATAATTGAATTAGTCAGTTGACAGTCTGTTGACGCCAATATTTTTATTATTAAAAACACTCATA
Source organism: Anneissia japonica (assembly GCF_011630105.1). Classification (NCBI taxonomy): domain Eukaryota; kingdom Metazoa; phylum Echinodermata; class Crinoidea; order Comatulida; family Comatulidae; genus Anneissia; species Anneissia japonica. Next base: position 118,854 of record NW_022730127.1, on the reverse strand, counting down.
ATTCCAGGCCTACTTGCAATTACAAATTTTCTAGAACAGTGTGATACCATAAGTTACTTTCACTTTTAGATTTATTTTTTGGTTGCATGTTAATATTTTCCCCCATTTTTTTCCCAATGAAGAATGATGAGTTCAGGATAATTACATTTACACCTATGTCAGCTCCAAACTAATTAAGTTTGTTGGTGAGGCTTTATAATAAACAATTGATAAAATGAAAGTCAGTAAAAGCAGCAAACACAGCAATGTGCAGTGATTATTATGATCAACACATTCAAATGTTGTACTGAAGAAAAAGCAAAAATAAGATAAGACTTGTTTTTGGTGTTGCAGTGAAATTGGAGCTGTCATGAAGCAAACAGACAATTACAAAACAAAAAAGAGAGAGAGAAAAAGAAAGACATGCAAGCAATCAAAACAAAACTACATAATGAATTACGTTTATTAGATTTTGTCTGATGAAGTAGAGGAACATTCAACAGACATGGAACAAACAATTTGGTGTTGATCAGGGATGCCTAAAACAAATATACTGTACACTAAAGCCAAAAACTCACTGTGCCCGAAGGTCGTCAGCCGCGCAATTCTATGGAAAATGCAACGGCGCGATGCACACGGAATGATAGTTTTTAATGAGAATCTGTTCAGGCTGCCACCGACAATCAGCAGACGATTTCGCGTCGCAATTTCGGGAATGGAGTTGGATTTGACGGCCGAACGATACAGCGAGTTCTCAGCTTAAGAGTCTGACAAACATAGTCTATGGCTAGTCTATTAGGAAATCAGAATTTCTCATTTAATTTAAGAATGAAGATTATTATAATATGAGTAAAACAAATGCAAGAGTAAAATACACTTCAAACAACAATTGACTAAATATTAACTAGGGTCACACTGTGTGTCGATGGTCAGCAACTGATGTAATTGCTTGGAGACCAAAAAGCGATGAAATGAATGCGACAGAAAATGTTTAATGATGATCCCCTCTGACTAAGAGGGAGTATTGTTATATGCAGTGTGCCCTGCTTTGGCCTCATGAAATGAAAAAAAAACTCTACTTTTCTAGTTTTGAAAGGCATGTGGGAATCTAAGAGGGAGTATTGTTATATGCTCATACAGAACAGAGATGAATTTGTCAGCCAACTGTAGGTACAGTAGTTGCAGTGTGCCCTGCTTTGGCCTCATGAAATGAAAAAAAATAAACTCTACTTTTCTAGTTTTGAAAGGCATGTGGGAATCTACTATGCAATCATCTACACACTTTCTGAAATAACTATCTTACTTTTTATTAAGGTAAGCAGAAGAGTTGTTAATAGCATTAACCTCGGTTTCCATAGAATCGCTCACCCTACTGGCGACAGTCGCCGACAGATGTCGGGAAGTTGAACCTGGTTCGACTTTGCTGATTGGGTTGCAGATTGCGTCAGCAGCTAGCAATGCACCCTCATTTGTCTGCAACGCAATTGGCTAAGTTGAACCATGTTCAACCAACCCAAAAACTGTCGGAGACTGTCGCCGATAGGGTGAGCGATTCTATAGAAACGGGGCTTTACATTCAGAAAATGTGCACTATGAGAATATTTGTGATTTTTAATAGGTCGTTTCTGAGGTAGAAGGCATCTTTTTTACAGGATGGTTCTAATTTTATCTGCAAAGAAGGGAATTTCTTGAGTAGCATATAGATGAAAAATACACTCCTTTTATACCTCAATCAAATTGATTTTGTTTTCTGTTGTGACCTAAAAGATATAGAACTGATAAGTAACTTCATCACTTTTAATCAAAAACAAATTGAAGTTACAATCAATGTTATATAATTTGTAAAATTATTGTGTATGCAATAATGAAGAAACCTATAGTTTTAAAAAAAAAAAAAAAAACATAAAAAATAGATAATTTCTAAAATCATCATTTCCTTTTTTTCAAGTTATAAATAAAAATGAATTTAATCATGCAGCATGCATAATGGATGTGCAATAAAAACAAACATACATTTCATTCGCATAGCAAAGAAACAAATTGACCAGGTAATGAATAGGTTAACTTGCTAAAGAATAGTTGGGGAATCGGATCTGTAAAATGTTAACCTGGTAAAGAATATGTTAACCTGCTGAAACAAGTTACCAAGTGTATAAGGAAATGGTAACCTGCTAAATATAATATGAGCATCTTGATGGATACTCTGCAAAATATTATTATTATTACTAGGGAAGGCTTATTGAAAAATTAACCTAGTTAACCTGGTAATAATTAACTGGTTAAAATCTAAACATACTCTAAGCTTTAAACAAGTTATTGTTTTGCATTAATATTTATGGTGAACCATCAAAATAGTATATTCAACCTTTCAACTAATGTGAACTGTACGGTCATATTTTTATGTCTTCTCTTTATATTAAGAATATTGTGCATCATTACTTTATGCAACAAGGTATAATTTGAATCAAACTGAATTCATGATATCAGCCTTATACTGTATATTATGGTGACTACGAAGTGAATGGTGATGGTATGGTGGGTTATGTCACTAAACATTTCATGTGTAATACATTACATATTTGAGGCTTGCTGTCGCTAAATGTTAAACTGATTAGCATAAGAATGTGGCAGTAATGTATACTTTAGTACAGAGAAGCTTTAATACTCTTAACTTTGGCAATAGTAAGTGGATTTCAGTAAATGACCTATCTATTTAAAGCTTATAATGTGGAGATTATGAAATATCAACACTCTGCCCGCCAAACAAGAAGATCTCCGTGTTCGGTAACGCAACACTTGACCGCCATACACAGAGATCTCCATGTCTCAGGTTTTGTTTACGGAATCCCATAGATGGGGTAATTACCGATATGTACTAACAATCTGAACACTATATTATTATATTAAGTATTTCACTATTTGTTTGTTTACATTAGCACACAGCGGTATTGATTTATTTTTACGAAATCGCGATTATCCCAGCTTCGTTGTGCGAAATTGCGTAAATCTCCAAAAGTGAGTCATTTTCATATTTACTGTTACGGATCACAGATTGCGATTAGAATAAAGTGTTTGGTACCATTGTAAAGCTAAAATGTTCGTAGTTCTTGTATTAACTACATGTCAATCTGATCACATACGCACTCTTAACGAGGTTCGGTAAAGTGTTAAAATTTACTAAAAAGTCTGGTGGTGACTGCAGGTACTAATTTTTCAAACCCCTTGCGGCCAGAGTGTTAAAAAAAAAAATCAATTTTCTTGCTTTGGTCACTAATGCTGTTTTGACATGGCAAATTGATGAATGCTACCTGTGCAATACGAACATTGTCCTATTGTCAGATAGGATGAGAATATGACTGATGTTCATGGTACAGTTGCATTGTATACAATATAATAAATATTATTAAACATGGGTAAACATCCCACCACTGCATAAAAATTTTATAATATTTGTGATTGTTTGTAAGAAAAATTCAAAATTGAGTGCTTGGTGTTTTAATATTCTGCATGAATTCTTTAAAACAGTGTTTACTTGATGGAAATTGGTTGAGTATTAATAGCAAATTTATGAATATTTAATTCATTGGATATCAGTCATGTAGGTTTTGAGAGAACAGCTTCCGAAGATCCCAAACTCAATAGTTTATTATTAAGATTTGTATTTTAAAAATAATTTTAATATACTTTCCAGTTTAGATTAAAGATTGATATTTTGCAGAAATGTTCTTTAATATATATCTTCTTTTACAAAATGCAAAAACATGAAAATGTTCAAAATTCTGATTCTCAAACATTTTGGGTGCTTGTGGAAAATTAGAAATTGCGACAAATGGTGTGTTTTGCCAGGGCCGGTCACATTTTGTAAAATTTCATTATTTTCTTTCATTTTTTTTCTAAGTGTACTATATGAAGAAGGGTGGGCAATTGTAGTTGCCAGGAAGTGTAACTGAAATGATAAAAATCAAACATGTTCAAATCATGTCACTATAATGTAGACAGTTGATAAGGGTTGTCATTTTCAGGGGTAGAGTAATATAAGGGGATATGTGGGTGGGGTGGGGTAGGGTGGGGAGGGCAAGGTAATGATCGTACATGATTGTATTTGATTATACCTGTGGATCCTGTGACACCTGAAGTGAAATTAATGAATCACACAATAAACAAAGAACATGAATAGATTAACATTGTATAAATAAAATAAAATTACAAAAAATTAAATAATAGTAATATCAATTATAACAATATTTTTGTTAATGGTATGTTCACTTTTTTTAAATAAAAGTAATTACCTAACCTAAAACTATTGAATTAAACAATTTTATTAATGGCTGTCAGCAAGTAAAAATAAACAAATCAGTCTTCATAAGTTATAAAGCAAACTATCAAATGTACTGGTACAGATAATGTGGAATTATAATGTCTTACTGTATGTTTTGATTGCGATGTGCAAAACAGGCCTCTAAAACATTTAATAAATCTGGTCAATGATACAAAAATATTTCCCAGAAAACAAGCTCTGCAGAGTGATGTACAGAGAAAACAACTCGTACAACAAAACAATAGTAAACAAAGGATTCACAAAAGAGCATGTTATTATACCTCCATGATTTAAGACAGCATTGCTCTGCCCAGTAAACTATAATGGTTTTGACAATACCTGTGATCGCACATATATGAACATGATGATTCATATCATACCCATAGATGGGTAAATCACAGGTATTTGCCACATAAAACAGCGCTTATAAGAAAAATATATAAAGGAGGTTTTGTGAAATTGTCTTACCCTGGATTCTGCTTCAAAGGCGTCCCTTTCATCTAAAAGTTTCTTATTTACATCTCTAATAAAATATAAGAAAAAAATTAATTCCAAAAATTATAGTATATTATGATATACTATATAATTGAGTATGGGGAGCTGAGAGGATAATTCACAACCTTCTGTATATGCAGTTGGCAATTACCTTCACATGACACACTGTAATGTAATGTGGTTAGATTTATATAGAGTACTACAGTGTTACGTCACGATACTACTCCATTGCTATCGCAAAATGCAAAATGCGTTCAACCAACGCCATTTTCTCCACTGACAAACCATTGATTCCAATTTTTAACGTAATTATCAAGAAGTTGTACCTTAATTTTTCTTTGTCAATGCCAATTGATGATTAAATGTGTGTTCAATAACTAATATAATGTGAGCTTTTCGTGTTTTAGTACATTTCGATGGTAAATTATTATATATTCCACTGTTCCAGAAAGCCTATTCTAAACCATTAAGATTATGAAGTCATTCAGGTGTAATGAACGGTACCAACGTCCAGAAGGCACAACCAGGTGTTGTGACAACACGACTGTGGTACTCTATAGCGCTTTATACCGAAGTCTCCAAGCACTCGAGGTGTGGACTAGCTCGTACAGTAACTCCCTTCTCCCCTAAGGGTCTCTTCATGTCTGAGCTACCCGGTAAAACCGGTACCAGCTATCTCTCGTCTCCTCTCACAACAAGGGCTGTATGGACCAGTACACCGGGGTAATCCCCATTTGTCTCGAATGATGTAGTGGGTTCATTAATGTGCACATGAGCCAAATTGTGTACACTGGGCCTATGGTTTATAATCATTATCTGAGAAGACTTGTTCCACTATCAGAACCTTTAGACGAGCTGTTCAAACCAGCGCTGATATTATGGCTGTACATTGCAAAGCCCCTGCCTTAATCACTCTTTTTTTTTGGTGCACAACTGGGACTGATGGGTAAATCATCCAATCTGGTATGAGAATAAAGTACACCATACAAGCTAAGGTTGGCATGGTAGGTTTTTAAACCAGGATTAGTGCATTCCATGAGGTTTAAAGACAGCACCCGGCAAAAAAAATTATGTATTAAGCACAATACCTTAACATATCCAGCTGATAGACAAGACTATCCCTCTCATTATTAATCCCCTGTGTCATCCGTAACGTGTGCCTTTAAAAAATATATAAAAACAATTTAATATGCTTAAAAATACGCAAGTTTGATATTACAGTACACTAATGAGTTGGAATGTAAAAAAAAAGAAATTAAATAGATAATAAATATTTAATTTATTATCTTTCCAACTAGTTTAAACCAATTTGATTTTATTTTCCAAATGACATCAAAATAACTTCAATATAATTATTCTATAGTGAACCCAAAGTCCAGTGGCATTTGAAAAAATAATGGTTAGTCAGTTCCTTTTTTTCTTTAGCACAGGCCTCCTCGGCTAAACTCAGGGTTTATTGTAAAATAATGATAAAATGGTAACCACTGGGTTTAAATTCATGGTCATCAAATTTAGTGTCAAGTACTTTTAGGCTTCTTGAAAAAACTTACAAAAAACCTGACTCAAGTTTCAAGATATTAAATTGGTCTTGCTTGAGAAACAAACATTATTTTAGAATAAATATCAAGCTAAATTTTCAGACTAGATTTCCCTTACATTGCTCTTTCCTTTTTGTCCCTCCTTATTGTATTTTTCACTTCTTTCAAATATAATTTTTGTTCTTGTAGGTTAGCTTGTGTATCATCTAACTGACTTCTGAGAACATCCTTCTCCTGAAGAACAACAGAAATTATCAATGCCAAATGAATAAAATCTGACTACCTTAGTACTTAAAACAAATAGAGAGTACTTTTGAGAAAATTTGTCCTTGAAAAACCATCTTGCACATACTGATACATAAATTGAAAAAAAAAGAAGTAAAATTCATTCATTCAGACAAATTTTTATGGTCCTAGATTGTGATTACTGTATCGTATTAAGCATATTTATGTACTGTATTTGTACACGGTTTTTTAGAACAATACTAGAATTGAAATTAATTTACAAATACAATGTCTCTATAGCTGCTGTATGATTTATGTATAGAAACCTGTTTATTATAGGGAATGGTATAAAAAGAATTAGTTTATAAGTATTCAAATTTAGTGATTTGAAAAGATAGGTAATTGTACCATTGGTTTTTTAAATTTTTTCTTACTTTCTTATAATTCATTATTGATATGGATTTGTATGTTTTTTGAGTGATGAAATGTATAAAATAATATAATAAAAATAATAATTAATTACACATCAAAAACTACTGCAAATTTATAATATTTAAACATTTAAAATCAAGAAAAACAAATTAGAATTACCTTCTGAAGGTGTTGATTTTCTTCCTTCATAATCGACTCAGATAAACTCAAATATTCCATTTTTTCCTCCAACTAAAAAAGAAAGAGTTACAAAAAAATTACAGTTAGCTACTAAATTTCTTTATAATTTATTATACTGCATGATGTTCATAAATCAATTAACTCCATAAAACATCAAAATGCCTATACAGAGCATTTTGATGTTTGGATAATTGTATTAATGATGATAGTAAATGTTAATTATTATCCTGGAATACCTGTTTTAAAGAGACTCTACCTCACTGGTGGGTCAGGGTTGAACATGATATAATGTTCCGTCCAACCGAGCAATTGTTCTCAGAGATTCATCTCAAGAAAGTTATTCTAGGGCTGACTGCTGTGATCAATTTTTAACTCACCTACGAAAATGGTACAAGCCCACTTTTCTCTAAAGAATGATTCACCAATCTTTCTGTGAGAATGAATAACTGCTATATGATAGGTTAAACAGGAGGCTAAACATATCACACACTGCCAGTGTGCAGTGAGGTGGAAAGTTTATATAAACTATGGCACGTGTTTTGCACTGACGAATGAACTATGTTTTAATAAGGCCAAATAAAAAGAATTACTAGTTTCTCATCGTCTTGCGTAAAATTCCTCTCTTTATTGTTCGTGGTTGGGGATACATATGGTATGAATCATGTCTAGTGCTTCTATTATTTGCTTTCAATGGGTCTACTTGGTAAAAGTGAGAAAGTATTAGCTGTTTCCCATCAACCATTTTTAATTTGTCATCTCATTAAAAAAAAAAATGCCCTCTTTCTCCTTTTTTTTTTAAATATTAGGACGAGAAACTTTTTATTTTTTACTTGGCCTAACAAGTTTATACCATTATTTACTAAGGGTCATTTCAAGAGGGTATCAAGAGCATTTGAATATGCTCATATATATATAACATATGCAATTCCAAATGTTGGTCTTCATTTAAATAATAATTGTTATTATTATCATCAATATGGTGGCTGATCTTGCAAATACATTAAAGTCCCTTATCACTGTATGTGTGTGTGGGTGTGTGTGTGTCAATGTGCAGTAGAAAATCATTTAGATTAAACAAATATACTGCAGGAAAAAAAATGATAATTAATATAATTATTTTTTACCTTCTTTTTCTGTATCAGTAATTCTCTCATCTCATCGTCTTTCTGCTCAAGCTGTTGTGACAAATCATTAACCACCTTCCGCCCTTTATCTTGCTCCTGCATCAACGAAGGTCGTACAAACACATAGAAGAAGTACAGAAATAACATTCCAAATGCGCTTAATGACTAAATATTCCACAGAAATGTGTTATATAATCCATTATACTTCAGAATAGTTAATTTTACAGGAAAGGTATATAATTCTGGAAAGTATATTGTACATTAACATTTCCAAAAGTTTTATATAACAGACAGATGTATTTCTTCATGCTTTCATACAAAATAGGATCTGACATATTTTTCACTTTTATTTAATCGAAATAAGAAATCATAATCAACATTTTTCCATAACTGAGAATAATTCAATAAATTCCCGCATCTGAAGACAGGTAAACTCATTGATAATGGAAGGGTTGATAATATTAAAAAATATTGCTGGATCGCTTTAACATTTGTGGTTTTCCAAATCAGTTGAGAATCCTTAAACAAAAACACTTGAATCCACTTAATTTAAACTTGTAACAAGTTCTCTATGTTCTGCCAAGGGCAGTCAATACTGAAATTAATTGCTAGTGCTTTTACCATCAGGTCACTTTTTGTACCACAACACAAAACATCCTTTACAAGCATATTGTTTCAGCAAGGCATTGTGCACAGACATCTGGTTACATATTCACAAATTCCTCTCTTCTAGACCATGATGGCTAATAGATCTTTGTAGTTTGAACATTTGAATAATCAATGAATCCATTTTCACAAGAAAAATACAATTTGCCAATACAAATAAGCTAATATAACAAAAATCCAGAGGGCATCTACTGTAAGCTACCTCAAAACACTTAGATTAAAGAGTATGTTTGAAACTTGAGGTCATATTTTTAATATATGCTGGTTGGAATGAAACATGCTACAGTTTGTGGGATCTCATGTCAAGGCAATATAGTTAAAAAAAATCATAACAAATAAATACTACTTGGAGTTGGTTGGCTAAGATGCTGTCAGCATCTGTGTTTATTGTATCTTGTCATGCTTCTAGGTACTATAATTAAAAGGTGTTTCCATTGAAGTCACGTACTGAACACTGAAAAACCTTTACCAATGGATAATATTTCCACATTACGATTACAAATAACTATAAAATTATATAAGAATAACAACATAAAATGTACAAGGACAATGAGGGACCAGATATTTAGTGATGGTTGTATATTTCTAAAAGCAATCGGGAGGGAAAAAAGAGGATGAAAGCCAGAAAATTATTAATGAGAGGGTCTAGGAAGTAGTAGATTGGATACAAACTATGGTGTAAATTCTGTAGGCATTCACCTTCCCCCATCATGATTATTGCAACATTTTTTTTCCAAGTATTTTTTTTATCACTGTATCAGTTGCTGATTGGTATCAACATACAAAGCAAAATAAAATTAGTATTAAGAAAGCTCACTTAACCAGATCTTCTGGAAGTAGCGTTTTTTCAGCTTAGACGAGACACTTATACCTTGTTTAGCAAACAAGTCGACTGCAAATATTTTTTTGTGGCACCCACCACCAAAAAAAATGGAAATTTCAGAAAGATATAAAAGTTTTTCTTTATTTTTATTACTCCCTCTGCTGCCTTGAAATTTCCAAAGATAAGGTATGTATATTTCTTCCTAATTATTTTAATTTGAAGCATTTTACCATCCTATTTTACTTACATTCACCAATAAAATTTTATTTCTATTTCCTCCTGCACCTGGATGATTTTGGCAAAACTATTTGCTAAACAAGAAAACAAAATTTTATTTTTATATTTATTCCACCCTCCTCCAATAATATTTTTTTTAAATATGTACGCGAAACAGGGAATAAGAAAAATCTCGCGTTAGGACCACTGATCTTAACAGACATCAAAGACTCCTAAATGTCAGAATTACTCACTCAGGAACATGAAATATTCAAACAAGAATTTGGAATGTAATACAAAATGCTGCACAATACCTCAGTAGCAATCCACTCATTTTTCAGCTTAGGACCCTTGATCTTAAAAAAGACTTCAAAGACTTCTAAATGACTAAGCCTGTTACACAAACATTGACTAAACAGAATTACTTACTCAGTTACATGAGATATTCAAACAGAACTTGGAATGAAATTATAAAATGATGCACAGTACCTCGGCAGCAATCCTCTCTTTCTCGGTCTTTAGCTGATGTTCCATTTCTTCGTACAGTTTCTTGACCTCTTGATCATGCACTACTGACCGACTAAAATAAAACGTGCACCAAAACTGATTAACATTGTATTAGGACGGATTTAGAGAGGGGGCATGGGGGAAACATGCCTTAATTTGATTGATTAAATGTCTATCCAAAGATAATAGGAATAGTTTATTACAACAGTTATTGGCCAGAAAAATATGACATAATCTTAATTCAGACTATTTTTAAAAATTTGTGACCAACTGGAAAAACCAGACACTTGTCTTAAAAAACGAATGTCCTCAAATCAGCTAAAATTCCCTTTGACTATCTTAACACGTTGGACCGAAAATATAAATTATCATATCTTTGCCATTTATTCAGATTTTTACAATTTTTGCATTCATTATTACCTTTTGGACCTCTATACTAGAAAGACCTAATAACCTAATTTTTCATTTCTTTAAGAGTTTTTGCTAGAGTGGGTCACATTTTATACATTTTATAATTAGGCTTCTACGATTACTAACGATTTCATTGCATTCTCTAACTCGTCTGTATCATGCTGTACCCTTCTCACATCCATTGATATTTTCTGCATAAAATCTTCAAAACGATTCAACAAGTCTGGTTGGTTGTCTTGCTTTAAATGGATCCAGATTTCTCTGGCAAGCTCATGACTGAAAAGAAAAGTCCCATCAAATACTACATAATTCAGTTTGTAGATCTGAATAATATACGGGGTCCTGTGATCAAATATAATAGAAGCAATACATTGTTTCATAACATATTTTATTATCTTTCTACAAAATTTACTAATGAACAGCACTGATGATTATTATTGCATTTTTTAACAAAACGTTAAGTGTGAAAAAGAGAAAAAAGCACACAAAACTCACAAAATGAGAATTTAAAATAGCAATATAGCTGCAGATTAAATGTTAAAGAAGCTCCCATATACCTAAGAAAACCACAAATACATAAATGCTACATACCCATAAAAATAGCATTTACAAGCACATACATACATGTGCATGTGATACACATATGTATGCATAAGTGAGAATTCCAATATGCCATAGACATGAGAAACACGCGTTTAAACGTAAGCATCAGAATTCCAATTATAGAAACACACTTTCATCAACAACAGAAGTATGCATTTTTTAATCAAGCAAGACAAGACATATTACACTACATTTTGGAGTACTAGCGAGTAAATCCAACTAACTGAAAAAAATGTGGCTACACCATTTTTAAATGGTAACATGCACAATTAATACTCATGGCATTGCGTGAGGAAATTTAAAAAAAAAAATTTAATTTAACATTTCATTCAATCATTGAAAATGCATTGATTTGGGGGGGAAACAATTTGTTTTCCAACCTCCAGGTGCGGATCAGATTTTCAATCCCTTGTTGTGCATTTCACCTGTGGTCTTGAGAAAGGCATTGCTTCTTTCCACCCAGTAGTATGAATAACATTGGTGGATCTAGAAATTCAAAATAGAGAAGGCCCTGGGAGGTACATTCATAGATGGAGGATCTAAGAAAATTTGTGATTATGGCACCTTTAGATAGCCAGGAATTGCACTGTCAGAGTTAAAATTTTAAATATAATTTTCTTTATATTTCCATTTTAAAAAAATTTCTAACAATTTTTTTTTGGGGTGGGGTCCCCCGGGATGGCTGCCCCCACCACCCCCTTGAATCCGCTACTGAATGAGTACCTGGTGGGGGTCAACTGTCACTGTGTCTATGGCAGCAGCACTGAAACGTGTGGACCGAATGACAATTGGGATTAAACAACTTGCTACAGTATATAATAACTACTGTACCAACACCATTTTTACTGGTCAGTTGCGTTCATATTCAATGGTAGAATTGATGGCTACTCTGGCATTGGGAGAACACTATGCTTCATCTCTTGATTCAATAAAAAAAAAAAAAAAGGAAATCTTTAATAAAGAAATGCACTTCAGACCAGATGAGTGTCTTTTCTGATATTATTAATCATAACAAAGCTAAATTATTGCACTGAATTGAATTAAGACATAATTAAAAACAAGAATTTACTTAAGCATTCTGTCAAAGTGGCAGGATACAGCAAGGCATGACCATGGCATGGCAAAGGTTTGTTAAATGGGGCTTTAGCTTAATAGAGCTTTACATCTCCCTGGTTAGAGTTTAGATATTTAGCTAGAATAGTAGAATATCATTCATTTTAAACAGAACAGGAATGTATAGTGATTGTGATACAATGTTCTCTTATTCAAATTCGAGTATTGTATATCAGCTGATGTACCAATTGGCAGCTCTCCTCCCCCACCATCAATGCCGTAGCCAGCTATTGGGACAGTTGGGACAATCCCACACAGTTTTTCTATTTAAATGGGTCCATGGAGGATGGGTCCACATTTTAAAAAATGGGTCCAAAATATGCAATTTTACGCCTAAAATAAGTCCATTTAAAAAAAAAAGGTCCAGTTTTTTTCATATTTAGCCTAAATTAGGTAACATTTTATGAAAATGGTCCAGATTTTTCATATTTTTGCGTATAAAGTTGGTCAACTTTTAAGAAAATGGGTCCAAATTATTTGAAAATGCGCATAAATTGTCTCCACCATGATATTTTCCCGCCCTAATCCTAATCCTAGCTACAGCACTGCCCATCACCCGCATGAGCAAAGAAACTCTTTAATTAGTTTTCTTTCTCCTGTTAGTACAGACCATTTTTCAGGATCCTTTTCACAGTTCCTATTTCAACGCCATGATTGTGCATATGGTCAAAATACCAAAAAATGGCACCATGAATACAAACACTGTACAAAAAAAAGCATGGCCTATGGCAAATAGTCTGATAAGTTTAGCAAAGAAAAACACAGCTAGAAATAAGTTGAAATGAAATACCTGTACTCGCCTCCAATGCTGTTGAGGAAAAAATTACCCATATGAAATATCTGAGTAAAAATCAGTATTTTGATGATATGAATGCAGGTAGAAAATATGACAGAAAGGTTTGTTATCAACAGGTCAGATACAATCAGCCTCTCCAATCATTCATTCATAATAATTGCTTGTTCCAAAGGTCATGGAACTGATAACAATATGAGTATAGAAACTTTCACTGCGAATATTTCAAATTCTTTGAATAACAATTGGAGAAATGTAAAATTATATAATATATATTATATGCATGCATACATACATATACATCACAGTACATACAATATATATTTATGTATACACATATATTTATATAACATTCTATTTGATAGTTATTAATGTATATATTATATATACATACATATAATTTATATATACTGTACATATATTATATTTTGCAAAACATTTAACTGTTTTATTCTTTGTTATACATTCATATCTATATAATATCACTCTAGAGAGCGATATAATAACCAATAATTGTCGTTCTGACACAAAGTAACTCAGAAGAGTCTTGAAGATCACAACCATGGCACAACCAATCACAATAACAAATATGTAGTGTTAATACAGGTTAGAAAGGAGTTGTTCAATTACTATTCCCACTCTAGAACCACCTTAATCTGATCAGTGTTGTGTTACTAATTAACGTAAACTTTAAGGTGGGTTCACACAAAACCTCAAATACTGTATAAGCAGTTTCGATTTGAAAAGGGTGGCTTTTCTGTTGAAGCAAAAATATGTTGTCACAAGAATGTTAGGAATAAGGCCAAACAAAAATCGGGGTCGGTGGGGAATTCTAATTCACTCATCCAATTTTTGTTTATCTTGGTTTTTATGGCCTGATGTTACTATAATTACTGATGACATGCAGACACTAATTTATTTATAAGCCATGGAATATTCACACCTAAGGCTGAAACATAGCGTGAACAATTTTTAGTCAGACTGTCAACAGTGAAAGCTGGGGTATCTAAGCATGGCCAGCTGAGTCAGAACTTGAATAGAAATCGCTGCACTAAGCCACCTTCTAAAGCCTGTTTTCCAATTGCGAATTTATTCGCGCGAGTCGAAAAAATGTGCGCAATCATCACAGCTCAGGAACTGAACCGATGACTTCGATAGTAGAAAAAAGGCTTAACAGTGACCACAGGACTAACATCAATAGTGAAAATTATAGATTAAATTTTGAAATGTAGCATTTTGGAGCACAGGTATTTTTGGCTCTTCCTTTACAATGTTTTAAAAATAGGGGAAAAAAGACCTAGTATTTTATGTTGGTAAAGGTTGCGCAATACAATAGACTTGTAAAAACTGAGTTTGATAGGAAAAGGCCTAACCACTGTATAGGGTTAAAATACAAGATCAACACACCATATAAACAAATAGTGTAGTGTTACAACAAGTCTGAAAGCAGTTGTGTAATTAATTCTACTGTAGAATAGCCTTGATCTGATCGATTTTTGTTGTTAAGTAATCCTAACTTTGGGGTGCATTCATGTACAACCTTATAATCTTTACAAGACGTTTGATCCGTTAAATTGATGGGTGCCCTTCTATATAAGCAATGTCTTCTTTGGAAAATGACACTTGTGTACTATTAGGTGAAAATACTAATTTCTGTTGCTAAACTGCAATTATTGCACACACAATACAAATTAAAACCACAGAAAATTTGATTTTACCTTGAGGTCAGGTTTTGAACATCTCGCAGGGCATTTCGCATGTGTCTCTGGAAAAGTACCTTAACCTAACTACTGTCTCTCTTCTCCCACCTTGAACCAGCGCCAGGGATCCCAAGTCGGAGGAAGTCATTTCCGGGAGATCTGCAGTGTCATGTTGAAGGGTGGGGGTGGGGCAGCAGAGACTTTTATAGATGGAGGGTAAATACCTCAGTTCCACCATGGTTGGAGGTGAGGTAAGAACATTTTTGATTTAGACACCCCTAAATGGCCGTAAATGGCCCTTTCACACACACTAATTTCCATGAGAAAATTTATAATAAAGCAGAGAAAACATGCAACATTATGAATTTCATGAGATAATTTAAGTTCCGGGAGTCTTTTGCTTGCTTGCGGGAGTGCACCCCGATTTCCGGGAGACTCCCGCAAGTTCTGGGAGACTTTAGACCCTTGCAGCGCCGATGTTAAGGCTGTAGTTAGCGGCACCCCTGTCTTACTGCTCAGTCACTCGACTGGTGTTAGGGCACAGAGGTCCTTAGGATAGCATGATGGGCTTATGTAAGACTGATATATCATTATCTGTATCATTACCATTATCGTTTAATCCTTATATGTATCATCATAATCTATATCATGATCATATCTGTATCATTTTCCGTATCATTATAATTATAAATATTAGCTTGCCAGCTTCACAGGATAATAATAATGATAATGATACAGATTAGATAAAGCCTATATGACAACTTATTAATGTGACCAATTATTTCACATTTTGAAAACATTGTCTCACCTCTGAAGAACTTCAGAAGCATCTATTGTTTCCATTGCTCTTTTGAAATCTTCATCAAGATTATATTCTTTGTTTTCATTAGCCTCAAATAACCCATCCACTTGTTCTTCTTCAACTGTCTCTTGAGGGAGTCCTAGGTAACCTCCTACAGAAAAATAAATTACATCGATAATATTATTACTGTAGTATTTCTATTACTATCACAACCTTTACCTCACCACTACCACTACCTATATCTCTACTGTTACCTGTACCAGAACCTGCACATCTATCTCTACCACTGCCTATACCAGTACCACTACCTAACAGAACTGTACTGTACTTGTACTATCACCACTACTGTAACTCTAATTACTACTACGTCTTGTCGACTCACTATATAGCTAGGTGTGTATGATCTTGCTTATGTACAGTAGTGTGGTAAAAGAATTCACAGGTAGGATACTTGACATGGACCGCGACGTAAATGCTCCTTCTGTGGCCATACAGGGGGCTAAAATGGACCAGTACACCGGGGTAACCCCCTACACTTCTCAAAGTATGTACTAGGTTCTTTAAAGTGCACACAAGCCAGTTGTGTACACTGGGCTTTATCCAAGAAGACTTGTTCCACCACCGGAACTATAGGCGAGTGTGCCATTCCTACTAGTGCTGATATTATGGCTGAATGTCACGGTTCCCGTCTGAACCGTTTGGCCAATCAACTCGCTGACTGTACCACTATCGTTTTTATTAATCACTTTAATAACATTTTAACCCCATGATGATTAGAATAACTTACAAATCACACAATATGCACTAACTTTATATTTTGTTTTTTATTTTTAAAAATGTTAAAAGAAAAATAGTTAAAAAAAAAAAATTATTAATAATAAATGCTTAAAAAAATAAAAGGGATGTTCAAATAAAACAGAGTTCCAACACCATTGAGCAGAGTCACGAGGTCAAATGGTAAGGTTACTGCAATCTAAGTGAGGGTTCAAGATCATAATTGCTCATTGTTCGGTAAGTAGACGTCCCAAGGTATAAGTTGGCTTGTGTGCCTTTTAGAAACCAACACATCTTCCATGAGGGCCGGTTGTAGGTACAGTATGGGGTTAATATATATTTTTAATTGTTTTATAAGCCATGAAATTCTTTCCCCTAGAGCTGAAACAGTGTGAACCACTTCACAGCCCATCAACCTTCCAAGCTGACGTATCTAAAGCATACTCGGTTGAGATTGATCAGCGTGTTGTTTCAAATTCTGAGGACAAATTCAACAACCAGATTGGAAACCGTTGAGACAAACTGACTTCACCAACACTGTCACTTTATTATGATAAAAAACTTTCATCAAAACCTACCGAACCCATCTGTAAATTCTTCAAGTGTCAGAAATCCATTGCCATCATCATCAAGAGAATCGAAGACAGCTTCCAATTGCTCGGGGCTTAACGGCAGCTCACTTCCGAGACGTTGCAT
The DNA here is from genome assembly GCF_011630105.1 of Anneissia japonica. Taxonomy (NCBI): domain Eukaryota; kingdom Metazoa; phylum Echinodermata; class Crinoidea; order Comatulida; family Comatulidae; genus Anneissia; species Anneissia japonica. The sequence continues at coordinate 101,459 of NW_022730127.1, read as the reverse complement.
GTCACGTTTTGTGATGAAACCTTTGTTCTCGGTATCGCAGATGAGGAACAGCTCACGTGACTTGTCCACTATCATGGCCTTCATCTCATCTGGTGTTGGCAACTCTTTCATCATGGTCGTGTTCGTATGGAGATCAGCCATCTGAAAATCATTCATAGATATTTTATTATCCCACAATGGGGAATATTGCTTGGCCATATGAGAGTAAATATCACAACAAAAATAATTATATACAAAAATACAGTACTTCTAATTTAAAATTCATTAAAAATTTTGAACTTTTAAAAATTAAAAAGAAAACTAATATTGCACCAAAGCAAAATAGCTATGGGAATGAAAGTTTATTTCATTATTTTGTTGCACAAATTGCAATTTTTGCTTTTATAAATTTGTTGTAAATGAGGATGAGTAAATGATTTACAATAAATTATTATTTTATTTATATATTAATTATTTTATAATTATTGTTATTTTATTATAATTATTGTAGATACATTGTGTAAATGCCAGAATTTTGATGAGTTGAAATTTCATCATGCTCTTATTGTTTCTAAATATATAAGAATCCTAAGGATTTCAATCCTCTGATTGGCTCTTAGCCAATCTAGACCCACACACTGACTGCCAAAGCACTTCAAAATTTTTACACAGCTTTTAGAATAATCCTTTCTCTATGGAATAATATAGAAGCTTGAGTTTGACATTTAAAATGTTTTGACAACTCTAAAAAAATGAATGCTGCCCTCACCTTAATATTGCTGGAAGCACTAGATACTGGAGTAACTAAATATATACATACTACGGTAAAATCATCAAGAACTGTACAAGCATCAAACCTAAAGAAGATACCATATGTTCAAAACAGCATTAAAAATGTGTAAACATCAATTCTAGATAAAACCAACATTTGATTAAATAGACATGAATATTCATAAGTTGAAAATACTCAACAGGTAGAAGAATAATATTGTAACCCACTGGTATTAATTCTTGCTACAAGTGTCAATTATAAATTATATCAACATCATAAAGTTTCACTTATTCAATATCCAGGTAAAAGCAATACAAGAGAAAAACATACAAACAATATTAGTAGAGCTATGCATAGTACACTGTGGAAATTCATATACAAAAAGGTTAGATTTTAATGCATATCAAAAATTTCCTTTAGGCCTGAACCTAATCTTCCCCTATTGTACGATAAAGCAGCTATACGAATTGCTTTAAGTCAATCACCGTCTTCAATAATGTTAGTTTTGATAATAAACCGTTATGTAGCATGCAGTAATTGGTTGCTATGGTGATATGATCAGACTGTGTGCATATTACATTTAGCTGTGTGCATGCTGATATACTCCTGCAGTACACGTTAACACACAGCTAGTGACGTTACACATCAGCAGTACAGTACAGATACGATGAATAACTATTGTGTTTGAAAAACTTGTTTTTAATGCTATTTCGATAAACATCCGTATGAAGAAATAAACATTTTACACTCAGGAATTTTTTACACTCAGGAATTTTTTTTCAAGCATTAAATTTAACCTTTGTATAATAATTTTCCGCTATTGTACTATGCACAGCTCTACTAATTGCTTATTATGCGAGGACTGCCAAAAGTGCAAACACTACCAAGTGACTATCTTTTTGCATTATGAGGACTAGTTGTACTATTTTATCATTGAATCATTGTGTACAGTATATCTGCTTATTAGAAAAATAGTCTTACGACCATCTGTTATCACATTACTAATATAGTAACAAGGTTGAGATATTCATGACAGTACAGCAGCATATTGCATATCAGACCACATCATATTGCCATCAACATCATTATGCATACCACCACAGTTATGATCAGGATGTCACCGCTATGGTCAATGCTATTGCCATCATAGTCATCGTCATCAACATTGACATCATGATCATGTTTATCACCATAAAGGTGATAATATCTTCTTCACTATCATCAAAATCACTACCAATATCATCATCGTCACAACCACATCCTGATCTATGACTTTGATGGCTAAAGATAATAGCGTACTAAATAGATGAGAGTGTGGTATAATAATAAAATTAATAATAATTGAGGGCCTCTTCAAGTCAGCTGTACTACTGTAGTGCAGCTGTTAGAGCTACCCTCGTGAAATAAAGTTAATAATAATAATAATAATAATAATAATAATAATTCTATACAGCTTCATGCTACATTACTAGTAGTGTAGTAATGGATGAAACATACAGAATCAATCAGAGCTAGTTGATGAAATGTCATTAATACCGCAACATCCTATAAAAGTACATATTTTATATTGAAAATATTTTAATTAGTATTACTGTACTGTATTGCTCTATCTATGGAAATCCTCCTTGCTCTCTATGATAAAATTCATACTACAGTAAACTTGTTTTTCAGGACTTACCATTATTGCATCGGTAGCAGAAACAATTCAATAACCTGCATTTTAAATCCTCATTTCAAACATGGTACTGCAAACAAACTTTCTGTATTAAAGTAAAGAAAAAGTAAAACCTTTGAGTAAATTTTAAATTGAAGACAAATGGCACACACTACTAAATGACTATTAAAATAAGCAAAGAAAAATGTTAGCCAATGAGCAAAATCAAACCTCGCACCTACACATACTGCCGAGATTGAAACACAATAAATTTTGTCTTTAAGTTTGGGTAAAATTGTCCCTCCACAGCAGGGATGGGCATAAAAATAGGTTGGAGCCAGCCAGCGATGAGTAAACTCGCCCACAGGGTGTTGCTGAGGGCGCCAGAGACGAGTATAGTCGTCAAAATTTGGGGTAACATTCTGGAGTTTATAACTTCTTTGTTATACATTGTAGAACCACAGACTGAACGGCTGGTAGTTCGGGGAAGATACACCTAGACGATAGCATACAAATGACATATGTATGTTTGTTGTGTTACGCTGCCAGTAGTACAATCGAGCAGCACACGTGGGGGCGCCCTTTGAACATACCAACCCATGCAAAAAGCAGATGAGATACAGTAACTCACACTTGGCATAGTCAATAAAACATTCTATAGTATCAAAGTGAAGTTGGCGAGTATATACTCGCCACATAATATTTTCCTGCCAATTTATTATCATTTTGATGACATATGACTAGATAAAATTTCAAAAAAGTATGTTTGTACATGTAAACTTGTTTTGGCGCACGGGAAGGAACCTTGAAGACTAGGGAAAATAAACAATTCTCACAGTTTGTACATTAGGTACTGAACCCATGCCCTTGGCTTGACAGGCAGGTACCAACTACACTGTACCACATGCTGCTTATATACTGCCTACTATAAAACCATATGTACAAATATTTCAAAATCTTACCATGAATACTTCAAATAGCATCAACTATGGAATGTATTCCACTAGTTTTAGAAGGCACACTACTGATAGCAGATTAGTACACACTTAATTCACTAACTGCCTATTAATGTTTTGCTGGTCAAAGTTCTCATGTAGATTAGTACATACTTAATTCACTAACTGCCTATTAATGTTTTGCTGGTCAAGTTCTCATGTTGAAAATATTCAAATATGACAGGGTCCATAATGCAGGCCGCCTACGTACCATGCTTTTACTTTCAAGTGAAGATACAATAGCCATACCAAGGGCAACATATGGTACCATGAGCTACAACATTATAATAAAACGTATCGGTGATTGGAATTTTGTTTGATGGTAAATAATATTGGTATCAATTGATCCTGTTTGTAGTCATGGAGTATAAGTCAAGGGTTCTCAAGTCTATTGCAATAGGGGCAAATAATGTTCACTGAATGAATTTGAAGGGCCAAGGCAAGAGGTGTACTAAGTTAGAAATTTTTTGAAAGATGCTCATACAGAACATCTTGACCTAAGAAATTAACCCTTGTGTTTGGAATGCAAAAGTAAAAATGTTATATAGGCCTATCACACAATGGGTCATCAGTAATACAAACCCCTACAAAGTTGTGTTATGATTCCTTTGCTGCGATACAGTAGTTCTTCCGATTTGATTGATTAAATCGTTACAATTTGTGGGGAAATATAGGCCTAGTCGGCAAAAAAGAATGCGACATTATTAAGGTTAGAAATCTAGGCCCAATCCTAAAACGGAATATATCATTTTCGGCTTGTTTTTGCAGGCCGCATAACAAGCAGTCGCAGGCCGGACATGGCCAGCTGAAAATCCCTGAATTAAGTTATTATTACAGTGTACAGTATGATGTGAATACCAAGATGGAGAGACTTAACTATACCTTCTGTTATAAAAAATAATATTCTCAAAGATATTTCATCTGATTTTATATAATATTTTATTGGAATGTAACTCTTGATAAACCAATAAAAATTAGTATAAGTTACTACGTTTCAGCTACTTTATAGCAGTACAGTATAAGTAGTAGTAAGTCTACTAATTTCTATTAACGTTTCAATAAAAGCGAATAATATTAATTAAAAATCATCAGAAGAAGCCATTTTAATTTTTTTTTTTTATGTTGTAAAAGCAAAATAGGTCTGCCAAAAGCATCTGTTTGTAGGTTAAGGAGAAAAAAATATAAAATAAAATTTTATCAACACGTTGACTGCCACACCTTCTTTTAAGGTTCCTTCCCATGTGCAATTCCGTGTCATTTTTACGTTATCGTCTCGGTGTATCTCCCCGAACTACCAGACGTTCTGCGTCTGGTAGTGCATGGTTCTGCAATGTATAACAAAGAAGTTATAAACTCTAGAATGTTACCCCGATTTTGACGAGTATACTCATCCCTGGCGCCCTCAGCAACACCCTGTGGGCGAGTATACTCGTCGCTGGCAGCCAACGTGTTAACAATTAAAAAAATGATCGTAAAGAATGTAATGTTCTTTACTGAACATGTTCGGTATTTGCTTGATAAAATGATTTAAATTTAGTAAGAAATTTCTTACTACTAGAAGGCTTGATCTTTGCAAAAATTACTATGTTAACTTAAAAATTCCAATCATATCTTATTGTCTTCTTTCATGATTATAATCTCCGTTCTTTACTAACAATTTCAAATCCCTAATGTTAAAACAAAAAGATCAAAACCTTTTTTTTTAATTAATTTTGGCATTTTTAATAACTGGTAGAACCAACATTGGGTGTACCATGGAGGAAATAAATTATGTAATTTCTTTATCCTAATTTATATCCTCCATGGTTGGCTCATTTTTGTCTTAAACTTAAATTTTTATCCTAAAATGTATATAAGATTTATAATTTATTTTTTTATTTCAACCATTTTTAAAGAGGTTAACCCTTCCAGTTTAGCCCAGTAGGTTAACTGATATTCAGGGGCCCTCTTTAATAAAATTTAAAAGAATAATATTAAATAATAATAATAATAATAAAAATAACAATAAAAATAATAATAACAATAATAATAATAATAATAAATGTTTTTAAGTGTTGTCTTTTTGTCATATTCATTTTGATGATTTCCTTTTTATGTGAGAAGTTAGCCATTTTAAGATTTTATTGTTTTACTATTGATGATTTTTACGTGTCTTGCAATAAAGTTTTATTGAAAGTTAATATTATCTAGATTAATTTAAAAGAGCAAATCATCATTTTCATTTAGACTTGTTACTACTTTAAAATTCCTAGTGTTTACTGTTAAAATATGCAGGTTGTACAGTACTTAGCAAGTAAATTATACTATTGAATCAACTAATTGACAATTAACATTTTGCTGGTATATTTTCACATAATCAAAATATTACAATAATTACATAGCATGCTTATAAATGCATGGTGTACAATTGTAACCAAGGGCAACATATTATACTGCCACACAGTAGCTTAAAACTTCATCCAATATTGTGAATATTTAGAAAGAAGATATAGAATATTACACAACACCTGTACATATTCTATTAACTTGACTGGTTGAAAACAGGTCACATGAGGTTGATTTAAAATGACTTTGATGGTTATTTCAGTACTAGTCAACTTTTTCATCTCCAAGACAACAAAAATCTCAAATGCAACGTGAGCGAGAAAAATTATCGTAGCGCGCCTTGGCTGCCCGTGACGACGTCACAACCTGCACGTCAACAGTGAGTTGGTCAGTCAGTGCCCTCGCTCTGCATATAAAATGGCAGGTTCATTAGGTACTGGGCCATTTGTACTTTTGGGCGAAGAAGGTTTGGGGGAATTACTGAAAGGAAGTGATGCCGAATCAACAAAAAAGGCAGTAAAATATACAGTATGGAGTATTTCGCCAGCTTCAGTGGTGAGGATGAGTCTATTCTATTAGCTGAACTTGATGGCTCCTTATAATGTATTCGAAAGCAAAGCCTGCAGGCAATGTATAAAGTAGGTGTTGTATAAAACAAATAATGGATATTTCTGATTCATAATGGGGTAAAATATTTCATGAGGTGGAAGATTGGATGTTCTATTCAACTCGGCTACGCCTCGTTCAATAGAACATCCAATCTTTCCCCTCATAAAATATTCTACCCCATTGTACTCATCAACATTCATTATTTGTATAATAGTAAACCTTCCTGTACATAGTATGGCCATAAAATTATAAATCCCTTCCCCCTTAAAAAAAAGCTTCCCCAACCCCCATTACATCTACACTGAAAATGTCTGAAAAACAAAAATCACCTCATATCGCCTTATTTTGCAACCTAGTGTCCACTCACTCAATCATCAAGCTCCCCCACCCCCAACCCATTTTCAATACTTCTAGATATGCCACAGTTTTGGATCCTCTGGTCTAAAAACAAATGTTCTAATGAGGCATGGAAAGTTTTATTCATATATTGTTGTGAAAAAAAAAACATACTTTTAGCATTCATTTCTTCAACAGGAACTTGAAATTGGATAGCAAGCTCTAATTAGGGGAATTCAATCAACTGGGTATGGAAACTTTACTCTGTTCCTCCTAGTAATAAGACGTTCCTCATAAGATTAATTTATTCCTCCTTAATAAAAACAAATATATTTCAGTCAATAACATGAAAAAAACAAAACAAAAAAAAACAAAAACAAAACAAACAATTTTATATGATAAATGGAGGGAAGGACAGAGGAGAAACTTTTTTATCTTCCTATAAAGTGAAAAATAAATACAATTAAAAAAAAAATTGTTTATTCTAAAAGAAAACAAATAAACATACAGCATTTTATCAGTCCACCCAGTAAAGTTTCTGAGATTCCCATTCTCCTCTCCTATAATTATCCATCCAAATGTCTTACCTAAGGTATATGTAATATTGCAAAGGAAAGCAGCTTAGTTCATAAAGTCTATCATCATATCTAGCTGGTGCACAATCAATATTTGAATTTCAAATCCGATTTTCCTTACTCCAAACACTGCTAGGTCATGTTCGTGTTTAGCATAAATGATTATCATGGTAAATTCTGAATATGTAAAAATTCTATTTCAAAATAATTTTTGAGGATGAAATCCTATTGGCATTTTTTTTTTTGCAATCCACTGCCTGCCGATAATGATCACTTAGAATATATACTAGTGTAGAACTATTATTTATTTTTACCGTATAGCTAAAATCTGAAATTTAAAAGGAATTGGAAGTTAATTCATAATACAGGCCTGCATATTAATAAAAGGTAAAAGATGAATAGGATGTACACAATAACTCTGCACATGAAGATAATAATGTAGAGAGGAAGGAAGTCTTCACAGGAAAACAATATATAAGCAAAACAATATGAATGACCAGAAAGATATTGTACTGTAAGAAGATATGATTCAATCTATTTTCCCCATGAGTTTTAAAACTATTTAACAACTGGTGAAGATATTCAAACACATTCGTATTTTTATTCAGATTTATCAACTGCTAGCCTATCAACTTACACGAAAAAGCTGTGTATAAGAGTCAGACGTTACACATCAGCAGTACAGTACAGATACTATGAATAACTA